>NW_007728551.1:9597-12650 GCF_000696425.1 Galeopterus variegatus | reverse complement strand
AAAGGCTCTATTTAATGCTTAAGTTTGAAAACCTCTGCTTTGATGTTATTGGATAAATTTTTCTCTTTATGTAGCACCAGGATTTGGTTTGTTTGATTTGAGAGGGGGCTGCTTTCCATGGGTTCAGGTCTCTACCCTGGAGCCCAGCTCAGGAGAAAGAGAAGGGCCATCTGCAGAATCAGCCTGAGTTAATAAAGAAGATCATGAGAAGAGTATGGATGGATGTCATATCTGGGGAGAGGGAAGGGACAGAAGCGATGATCAAAGCTGGGGCTACAGAGCTGAGTTCAGGATCTGGGTCATGTGAAAGGCCATTAGTGAGGGCAGGGCTGTGGCATCCTGGGCAACTCTTCTGAACACTATCTGGCATTGGANCCCTTAATATAAACCTACTATTTCCAAACTGCTTTCATCATTATGAGCTAATATAAAAAAAACATAAACAGACTTATGGACAAAAAATATACTTGTATCAAATGAAGACCAAATATCATATGGTAACCTATGTATAAGGTTTCAAAATAATTTAATCTGAAAGAGAAGATGGCAGAATCAAATGACATGACATTAGGATTGTGGAAGGTCTCAAGAGAACCGGTCTGGAGGCACTCAGTGCTATGTTCACATTGAAAGCAGAAATTTAATTTCAGCAAAATAACATTAACTGTCATATTATATTAATTTTGTTAATTTGAATTGAATTTGTTTTGTAGTTTCTACTTAATTTGTAAATTCAGTTTGGTTTTGTAGATGTTTAAGAGTAGTTACAAAGATGTATGAAAGCAACTTATACCTAATTTCATGTTTGTACATTTTAAAGTCATGATTCAGGACAATAAACATTTTTTCTTTTAAAAAGGCTCTATTTAATGCTTAAGTTTGAAAACCTCTGCTTTGATGTTATTGGATAAATTTTCTTCTCTTTATGTAGCACCAGGATTTGGTTTGTTTGATTTGAGAGGGGGCTGCTTTCCATGGGTTCAGGTCTCTACCCTCGAGCCCAGCTCAGGAGAAAGAGAAGGGCCATCTGCAGAATCAGCCTGAGTTAATAAAGAAGATCATGAGAAGAGTATGGATGGATGTCATATCTGGGGAGAGGGAAGGGATAGAAGCGATGATCAAAGCTGGGGCTACAGAGCTGAGTTCAGGATCTGGGTCATGTGAAAGGCAATTAGTGAGGGCAGGGCTGTGGCATCCTGGGCAACTCTTCTGAACACTATCTGGCATTGGAGGTCCCACCTTTAAGACTGTCAGAAGAATGCTACATGGCTCAAGTAGTCTGGCTAAATAACATCTGAGATGGGTGGACAGCAACAATGATGCTAACAGGCTCCTCAGGAGTAGTTCTGCTAAGGGAGAAATGTAAAGCTCCAAGAGTTGCATTAGTAAGCATCTCAAGGTAACACCATACAGTCATCTACACAAGGGATTTTTCATTTGTCCTTGTTCAGAACCCAGATCTGTTGAGCCTTCTTTACTAGATGTGCTCTCATACTTCCTAAAGGGGGACTTCCTGAGCTTTCAGAGCAGATACAACATAGTGTCCTGAGGTCAGCTATTCCTCTTCACATCTAATTTTGAAAAGACATTGGAACACAAAATAATCCTATCTTTTAGTTGTCCAAACCAGGCGTAGAAGGCTGAATTTCAATTATATGAAATACTGAAATACATGGGTTCGGTATGATTGCCTGATACCTATTTGAGAAAAAAGGACAGTGAGTACTTTCGTAAACTATGTCCGAAATTTCCAACTGGAATGTTTGTTTGAGGTACTTGACCGAATTAGAGAAAAGGCATTTCCCTATGCCACTAACCAAGTTCTCCTCTCATTCAAACTTAGAGCTCCAAAATGGAAATTTGAAGGAGAGACAGGTTTCTTTAGAAGGAAGCTTAAACTTAACTGGAGTGTGGGTCTCTAGGGAAAACTTTATTTATTTATTCATTTTCATTTTAAATTTTAAAAATTTATTCATATTATTATCATTATTATTTCTTACATTCTAAGATGTTGTTGTGGTGCAGTTGTGGGGGAGGGAGAGAAGGAAAGAGGGAGAAAGATAGGGTGGCAGAAGGAGGAAGGAGGGGGGATATAACCGAGGTCCTGCCACCCCCCTCATTCTGGCAGGGGAGCCCAGGGGGCTTCCAGAAGCAGCTCAGTTGTTGCTGGGCTGGATGTGGATGGATGGGACTTCGGGGAAAACTTTATTTATTAACAAGATAGTTTCAAAAGATGCGGTTTCTAAGATCTAGAATTTGGTTTTGAGATCTGATTTTCAACTCCTGACAAGGTAACTGTTGTCCACTAGTAGTAATCTGCAGAGTTTCTTATACTGGTTTCCAAGGAAATATCCAACATGTGATATGCTTTATGAGTACTTCCTCTGTGTCAGACATGGTAAGCACTGGAAAGACTGTGGTGAGCAAGGGACTCTGCTCCATGGGCTAACAGTCTGATGACAGACATTAGACTGAGTTCTCTCCATGCATTAGCTCACTTAATTCCACCATCAACCCTGTGTCCTAGATGCTAGTTAAGAGTTTTAGTAACTTGTATGAGGTTTTGCACCTGCATGTGATAGAGATAAGATTAAAAGCAGTCAGTTTGAGTTCAGTGCCCAAACTCTCAGCTGCTACATGTAGTGTCTACCTCTTAGATACAGTTTCCTTTGTTTTGGCTTCAATTGCAAGTTAAACTTCAAGACCATACAGTCATGGTTGTTAAAAGTGAACCACTGCAAAATATAAAGGAAAAGAGGAATTAGATTATATAAGTTAATAATAACTGGTGTATAGAATAGTTGGCAAAAAGTTTGTTACTGAATACTGCTTCTTTGTTCATCTTTATGGTTTTAATTAACCTCCCTCCAGGGTAATACTGCTTACCCTGTACTTTCAAGTTAACTAGAGTCCAAAGAATGGCCTTTAATAATGGTTGGATTTGTCACCTGTTTATACAGTGCCATGCACAGAAGATGATATTGGTGGCGGTTATAGTTATTATAATTAATTTTGATAATTAAAAAGTGAAGAGTCATAGTTGGTGGGAAAAT
>NW_007728551.1:5695-9129 GCF_000696425.1 Galeopterus variegatus | reverse complement strand
TATAGTTATTATAATTAATTTTGATAATTAAAAAGTGAAGAGTCATAGTTGGTGGGAAAATGTTTATACATTGCTCAAGATCCAATTTGGGAATTAAAATGGCCTTGCTTATGAAAGTGTCACATGGAGGATTATATTAAGCTACTGCTGATTTTCAATGACTGTCACAGGAGGGTGAATTTTTCATTTAGTTGTCTCTACTGGAGAAGAAACGAATGTCATATATGCTGGTCAAATAATAGTGTGTATGTGTGAGTCTATATATATATTTTTTCAGCTCCTTAATTTTGTATAATATTTGAAACTAAATTTCATCCTCATCATATTTCTGAGTAGTACCTATAAAACAAATGTCAGAACCATTTTCCTTTCAGCTCAGTTTATTTTTGATAGTTTACTATAGCAAGCATTCCAGGCATATTCCTTAGGGACGTTCACCAATCATGTCTCTGGTAATTGTCATAAATGTTGTTAAAATAATTTATAGCTTGTAATCACTTTCGGCCTGCCATTATTGGAGACATGGCTTTCTGGGTGTTAATGTCAGTCTGTCAGGACATCACGATTGGGGCAGAGACTATGAGATTGTGGCAGTGATCCTCTAGAAATGGCTACCACCTTTCCTCCTGCCCTTCTTGCTGTTTTGGGCCACGACATTCGCTAGCAAACTCCGTTTTGTTTCAAACAGGCAGAATGCGTCAGAGTGAGTAACTGCAAAGGAAAAGGAGATATTTTTAGTGGGGGAGTTCTGCAGATAATGGCAGAGTAGAAGAGAGCAGGGAAGAGGCTGGCTGATAAAACAAGTCTGGGGCCTCAGTCCCCAATGTCAGTTGCAACTGCTCCATACACTGGCTTCTCTACAGACTGGGGCTGGGACAAAACGCGCCTTGGATAAATCAAAATTCCTGTATTTGGCCGACTTTGCAGTTGGAGCCTCTCCTCCCGCTGTCAAAAGCTCCTGGCTTTCTCAGTGTAGATGCATTCTTTGCTCTGATCTCTGTGTTCTTTCATTTGCTAAGAGGGTTTTAAGTACTGCTAGGTCACCTACTTTCAACTGCTCTCAGGGCCTCAATCCACTTCCACATCTTGTTGCCCGCAGGGCAGTGCGTTGTAAAGATCTAGGGTGTACTGTCTCACAGATGTTGCCTACATTCTATCTTTCCAAAGGCTGTAGGTGTTACATTGTGGTCAACCAGACTTGGCATGTTAGTATTTTCTTTTTTCTATCATTTCTCATTTGATTTTAACGTTTAAAATTTGACGTCTATTAATGAAACAGAAAAAATTAGTTACAAATATGATAAATGAATACCTGATAGATATAAAAAAGCCAAATAATAAGAAATTTTAAATTAGCCTTTCCTTACATTCCTCCACTCTCCCAATATCAACTTCTCAAAAATAACCACTGTTAACAGTTTGGTGAATGTTTATTCAGACCTTTCTAATAGAGACACATGCATTTAGGTTAAGGTTATTTTTGTTTGTTTGTTTTTCAATTTCATATATGGTAACATAGTAAATTGTTTCCTCTTTGATTTTAACAATATTTTACAACCTGTTCTTTGATGTTAACCATGTTTTAGAGGTTACTTTTTGTCTGGTATGGTTTGAATGTGTCCCCTCCTAAATTCAGGTGTTGCCAAGTGATAGTATTAAGGGGTGGGGCCTTTAAGAAGTGATTAGGCCATGAGGCTGTCATGAATGGGATTAGGCACCCTTAAAAGGGGCTTTATGGAGGGAATTGGCCCCTTTTTACCCTTTTGCTTCCACCAAGTGAGGACGCAGCAAGAAGGTCCTCACTAGATGCCAGCACCTTGATCTTGGGCTGTCCAATCTCTAGAACTGTGAGAAGTAAATTTGTGTTTTTAATAAATTACCCAATCTCAGGTATTCTCTTATAACAACACAAAATGTACTAAGACAATGTCTGTCTCTCATGTCTCAGATACATTGCTACATCATCGTTTTTAATGGATGGAAAGTATTCCATATAAGGCTATGTCATGATTTATTAATAAGAGTTTATGTTTGTTCTAGTTTTTTGCCATTACAAATAATATACTTTGATGTACATGTTCCAGTAGTTATGTAGGGCAGATTCCAGGAATTGGAGCTTGAGGTCAAAGTACAGAAGAAAAAAAAATTTTTTTTGATTGATCTTGACAATTGAAATTGATGCACTGAAGTTACCAATGTATCAATTGTATTTCCACCCAGAATTCATGAGATTACTGATTCTCTGCATCATCACCAACATAGGCTATCATTTATCTTAAATTTTACCAAAATGAATAACAACAATGGTATTTTATTATCATTGGAGTTTGCCTTTCTGAACTATTAATGAAGTTGAGCATCTTTTCATATTTTTAAAGATCATTTGCATTTCATTTCCTGTTACTTAATTATTCCTAATACTTGCCTATTTTTGTATGAGAATGTGTTTTTCTTATGGATTATGAGTACATTTTATATGTTATGGATATTTATTTGTCTATTATATATTACAATGTTTTTCTATCCAGTCTGTCATTTGTCTTTACAAATGTAGTTTTATTTAGTTAAATTTATAAATTTTATTCTTTTTATAGTTCTTGGGTGATGGACATCGGATGTGCTGTCCCCTCCAAAACTCATGTGGAAATTTGATCTCCAATGTGGCAGTGTTGGAAACTGATTGAGTCATGGGGGTGGATCCCTCCTGAATGGATTAATGCTCTCCCTGGGGGTGGGAGAGTAATGAGTGAGTTCTCGCTCTATTAGTTCCCTCTAGAGCTCATTGCTTAAAAAGACCCTGGCACCTTCTCTCTCTCTCTTGCTTTCTCTCGCCATGTGATCTGCTTGTACCCGCTGGCTGCCTGCCACTTTCCGTCATGAGTGGAAGAAGCCTGAGGCCCACGCCAGATGCAGCTGTCCCAGAATCGTAAGCCAAATAAACCTCTTTCCTTTATAAATTACCCGGTCTCAGGTATTCTCTTATAGCAACACAAAACAGACTAAAACATTGGGTTATTTTTTCTTATTGAGAAAAACATATATTCTGTATTTTCTTTTGATAATTTTAGTTTTACACCTAGGCTTTTAATCAATCCAGAATTTATTTTTCTGTATGATGTGAGGTAGTGATCTAAATATATGTTTTCCAAATGGATAGCCAGCTTCCCCCAAACCATACATCGAATCATCTCTTTTTTTCCAATTAATTTAAAATGCTATCTTTTCGTTAATGAAATGCTTACATATATATAAAATTTCTTATTCTCTTGTATTGTTTTGTTAACGTAGTCCCAAATCTCTAATAGCTACTTTGCACAGTTAATTTGTAGTTTCTGATGACTAAGTTGAACATTTTTTCTTAAATTTATTGACCATTTGAAATACCCCTGCCCTTTTATTACATCTTTTGCCTATTTTTTTAATTGAGTTATTTG
>NW_007728551.1:3808-4787 GCF_000696425.1 Galeopterus variegatus | reverse complement strand
TATACATATATATCCTCCTCCTTACCACACTCTTTCTCTCTTTCCCTTTCACATTTCTTCTTATTTTCTCTCACTAAAGAAAATGGAATTATGTAGAATGAAATTATGACTGTTCAACATTCTAAAATTTCTCATGTAGACATAGACATAACAGGTTAGAGGAGAAGAAAATATTAATATTTGCACAAAGATATATAAGATGTTTTTAATAAATTTTGACATTTATTTGTAAGACAAACTCTTATTAAATTAGTAAGTGATGGACATGCTGTTAATATTATAAAATATATATTGGAAATTAAAAGACCATAGTATGGTAAGTGGTGAAACCATAGAAGCAGTGTCATTAAAGATAGGAGCTATAGAAGGATGTTGATTATATTATTATTTATTCTTTTCTAAAAATACTAGTCAATATAATTAGGCAAAAAAGAAACTAGGAATGACTACCAGAAAAATAAAATTATTCTCATATTTTTGACATGTTAAATGACGTGTTTAGTTATTAGCCAATGAAATTAGACAAGAAATAAATAAGTATAAAAACTAAAAGTGGAGCTAAAATTTTCAGTGTTGTTAAGTGATATGGTTAAACCTAGGAAACACAAGAGAATAAATCCAAAATTATTGCAAATAATAGGATAATTTAAGTGGTGATTAATGTATGAGAAAATATAATCACTAATAGCAAAATGAGACTCCACCAAAATTGGCTTAACAAAACCATTTAGAACCTATATACGTGAAACTTTAAGGTTCTAGAAAATGATGTAAAAGTAGTTTGCCTTGAATTAATGGAAAGATATAACCCATTCAACTGAAGAAGGCATGATATTGTAGATGGTGTGGTAATTTTCTCTAAATCATTCCACAAATTATTAATAATGATAGAATTACTAACACTTTCAGTGTTTACTATATGTCAGACATGGGATTAAGTGTTTTACCTGTTTTTCCATAATTCTCACAATATTCTTAT
>NW_007728551.1:0-3176 GCF_000696425.1 Galeopterus variegatus | reverse complement strand
TAATAAGCTAGGAAACCTAAATGTGCCATATTGTCTCTCCAAATTGTCAACCAGACTTTATTATATTCAATGAAAGTTCATTCAAAATATGAGATTAGCTTAGAAAATTTATGAGAAGTAATGTGAACAATTAAATTTATTTGATATATTTAAAGTAACATATATAGATCTAGAAATACAAAGGCAAATTAATGAAACAGAATAGAGAGTTCAAAAACAGACACCAAGCATATGATACTTTAAAATATGAGCAACTTTAAAATAATGGGAAAAACTTCAATAAATTGTGTTACGATAACTGGATATTAAGTGGGAAAAAAATTAAGCTAGATTTCTGTATCATTATCTACACCAAATGGAATCACAGATAAAAGTAATATTTATATGTAAAAAGTAAAAGAAATTCATGAAAAGAAATTCTTATGTGAATTTATAAGTATACTTGAGTGGGGAAATGTCTTTCTATAAATGAACCAGTATGCAGAATTCATGAATAAAAGGACTGATAAAATTTATTTTAAAATGCTTTAAAACTGCTAAGAAACAAACAAACCTTATAAACACAATCAAAATGCAAAGTACAATAAGAGAAGATATTTGCAACATTTTAGCAGATTAATTTGTTTGCAATACTTTAAAAAGCTAATTTTCTTATACAAAGAAACTCACAGATTAAAAATATGTATGAAAATGAGCTAATAGTAGTTCACAGAAAAAGATTTACAAGGGCTAACAAAATATTTTCAACTCCACGAATAATTAAAGTGATGGAGTGAGATTCCGTTTTTCTCTTCTCAGATCATCAAATATTAAACAGTATTGGAGAGGTTGTGGGCGAATAGACACTTATATACTGCTGGAGGGATGGGTCAATTTTGGAAACGTACTTGGTAAAACCTGTCTCAATTAAGAATGACATGTCCTAGATCTTCTGTTTCTAGAATGTATTCTAGAGATAGAGCCTCAGGCATGTACAAAGCTCAAAATGGTTTAAAAATGACAGAAACTCTGAATTATGGAGTAGTACATAGATGTTATAAAGAATGTGCTATATATTATATATAGGCATATATGTATATGAGTATATGTGTGTGTATATGTGTATATATACACATTATGTATGTAGTATCCCTTTGTGTGTATGTGTATATTTATTTTATATATATTTAAAGTCTATTTTATGTAAAATAACTATATATATAAAATATGAATATCTATATATTTGTATGTTATGAAAATTCTTAGAAAGAATGTGAAAATTGTGAGATGATAGCTGCGACCAGCAGTAATCATTTCTGTGGTATGGTTGGAGCTTTGGGTCATATGCCTCAAATAGTTATACTGCTATTGCTCTTTGGATTTCTTTTTACCATAAGAGTGTATTCATTTTTATAATTAAAAATCTAGTTAAACATTGATTCCCTTTTTATTTACCTCAAGAATATATTGATCTTACTCTTCAACTTTAATTAAGCTCAATCTGTATTCCCAATGGTGGGTAGAATCATACCCTGGAGAGAGCAGACAGGACCTACATTATCTTATCCACTGACCTCATTCCATACTTTATTAACTCTGTCCTCAATCACTAATAATAGAAAAAAAAATAACTTTTATTGAAAATCTGTTAGATGATGGACATTCTGTTAGGGGAGGGGTTACCTGTATAATGTAATTCAAGCCTCACCACACTCATTGGGAATGGTAGTAAGAACCTTATTTTATAGATGATAAAACAGGCTCAGATGGTTTTAGTAACTTATCCCAAAGTAGTTAAATAAGAATCTAAATCAGAGCTTGTGCTTTTATCAACACTTTATACTGTCTTCCTTGGTGAGTTATTTAGGTTTTCTGTATGTCAGTCCACTCTCATCACTGCATTTTGGTAATAATACTGCATTTCCTGTTATCCTTTTGGTTTATTCTCAGTGACAAATACAATGTGAGAAGATACTTTTCAAATAATTGGAAATACAGACTATATTACCTTAGAGGTTGCATCTCAAATATCTTCAGGACCAGGCAGATAATGAAGGGGGAAGGAGGTAAAGCGCAGGCCAATTACATCATATCTGGGGTTCAACATGGCACCATGAGCTGCCACATAGGACTCTGCACTAAAGAAATGCAATAAAATGCTACCTAAGAATGTTATTTGAACATGTTTTCTTATATTGGGAGGCTATACAGCATGATGGTTGGGAGCATGGAAATGGAGTCAGACGGACATGGACTGAAAACCTGGCTATGTGACCAAGGATAGGTGGCTTACTTCTGCAAAACTCAGTTTTTACATCTGAACTATTTCAAAAAATTAATTTAGTTTTAAAGAAATGTCTGTTCTTGCATTTTTATTATTCCTTTCTTCTTCCTTTTCTTATTTATTTATTTAAAGTCATCTTATTACTTATTCAACAATTCAGTTAGGATAATTGTTAAATGAATCATAGCAATCAGACATAAATAGAGACCTTAGTCTTTCTAATTTTCAATTTGGTTTGCTCAAAAATTGTTAGCTATATATATATATATTTTTTTGTCTTCTTCCATGTCCGGCAATGGATCGCAACCCTCAGTGTTGCCCCCGTACCGGACCGGGGACCGGNGTTTTGTTAACGTAGTCCCAAATCTCTAATAGCTACTTTGCACAGTTAATTTGTAGTTTCTGATGACTAAGTTGAACATTTTTTCTTAAATTTATTGACCATTTGAAATACCCCTGCCCTTTTATTACATCTTTTGCCTATTTTTTTAATTGAGTTATTTGTCTTTTTATTATTTATTTGTAGAATCTACTTATATATGCTAGATTTAGGTCCTTTTCCAGCTGTATGTGTAGTAAATACCTTCTCTCACTCTGTGGCTTGTCTTCTAGTGTATCTATTTTATTTTTTATGAAAAGCAATCCTTAATTTTAATGTATTCCAATTTATCAGTATTTGCTTTGTTATTGCTTTCTGAATCCTACTTAAGAAATTGATATATTTTTTAAAAATGTCTCTTCTTTCATTTTAATTTTTCCTTTCATGGCTTTAAAATAATCGTATTACCTATTAAATATCAGTTATGATAATTATAAAATAATTAAATGAACACTCATATTTATGTTCATATCTATACATATATATCCTCCTCCTTACCACACTCTTTCTCTCTTTCCCTTTCACATTTCTTCT
>NW_007728550.1:289848-296902 GCF_000696425.1 Galeopterus variegatus | reverse complement strand
AAGGAGACATTTTTTTTTTTTTTTTTCTGCTGGGTCTCACACAAATCCTAAGATTCCCACAGATGTGGCTGATTTGGTCAAATGCCCACCCCTTAGGCAATCACTGTGTTGGGGAAAATTGAATGTCCTCTTGCCTTAGGCTCAGCCACATGTTATGCTGTTGAGCACAGGAGCTGAGGGAGGGAAGGGGCATTTTTAAATAAATAAAATGGGAAAGTAGGGTTCTGTTTCCTGGAAAAAAGAGTATTATTAGCAGGATGGCCACTAAAAATGTATCCATCAAAGGGTTTGACCTTTTACCAGGGCATTGGAGAAAAGGTGAGATTAGAAATGCTGAGATCACACTCATAAGTGGGAGCTAAAAAAAAAATAAAGAAAAAAAAAAGAAAAGTAAATATAACAATCAAAATAATTCATTGAACTTTCGAAAGGAGAGAACTGAACTGAGGCCACCAGAGGAGGGAAAGGGGTAGAGGGAGGGAGGGTTAGCAAGAAATTGGTAAAGGGCTACAGAAAATGATTATACTGTATAATGATAAATATAGTAATTATACTGGTTTGAATACCACCTATTGCATACAGTTATTGATATTCAATGCTGTACCCCACAGATATGTATAATCAACTGTTTCAATTAAAAAAAAGTTTCTTAAAAAAAATAAAGAAAGAAATGCTGAGACTGGTGCCGAGTGGGAGGAAGTGAGTGAGTAAATTGCTGGTGCACTAATCCTCTTAGAGAATTCCTTCACTTTCCATTCTGCTGATGTTCTTCTTGGGCAAAGTCATAGTTACAACCTTTCTCCAATGGCACATTTCTAATGCCTTTATTCCTTTCAATCCCATTTTTCTACTTGTGTCCTGAGAGGTGGAAGCAAGCTGAAATTGGACCACCTAAAATGCCAAGTAATTAAGTAAAATTTAGAAGTGGGCTCTTTCTGCATCTGAATGTTTTGTCATATCAAGGGCCAATTAATGGGACAGGAAGATGCCTGGAAGTTCCATATATCAGGAAGAAAAGGGTAGATTATGTATCACATAGCTCCTTATATCCAATATTCTGCTTAATGAAGATGAAAATGATAATGGTATTGACAGCAAAGAGTTGACAAGTGATTAGGATGTGCCAGGTACTGCACTAAATGCTTTATTTGCATGAATTATTTTATTAAATCTTTATAATGCTATGTGGTAAGGGCTATTATTATTTCTATATTGTAGAAGAGGAAACTGAGACGTAGAATATTAAATATATCACCTAAGGAAACACAGTTAAAAGGTGAATCTGGATCCAAAACTGAACTATGACCTCTGTACCTCCTCTTCCCCAATTCTGATTCTTCTCTAATCATAATCTTAGCACCTATATAAATGCAGTAGCTCAAACCAGAAACCCAGAAGTCTTCCTTGACACTACCTTTTCCTTTATCCTGTGTAGAGATTGCTATGTGTTGATAAAAGTCCCTGAACCATTCCTCCTGGGCCCACAACTGAACTACATTCCCCAAATCCCTGGCACTAAAGATCGTGGGACTGAATCTCGGCCAGTGCAGTATGGGTAGAAGTGATGGGCATCCCCCCGTGGTCCTCCCTGCTCCTGCTTTGTCCCCATATTAGTGGATAGGGCACTGAGGAGCCAGGCAGGGCATGGGTTGGGCTGTGTTGCAAGATGGCATGGTCCCTTTCTGAGGCAAAGCCACTCTGCCGATGTGCATCAGACTTGGTGTAGGCAGGAAATGTACTTCTATTATGAGAAGGTACTGAGATTGTGAGGTTGATATGTAGAGAAGTTAGCCTACCATGATTAATATACCCTCTATCAAATCCATTACTAAAATCTACGTCAAATGTACCCATTCTTCTGATTTTCATGCCTCCGTTCCAGTCCAATTCACCATTATCCCATGTCATGATTGCAGCAATTAGCCATTTGACTAGTTTCTCATCCCTACCCTTACCCCAACCACATTTCCCACACACTTTCCAGACAGTCTTTTTTTTTTTTTTAATAAAGCTTTTACAGGGTGGCAAAAGGATTCTGTATGATAGTGTAATGGTGGATAGATGACATTATGCATTTGTCAAAACCCATATAACTATAAAACACAAAAACTAACCCTAACATAAACTATGGATCTTACCTGATAATAATCTACCAGTAGTGGTTCATCAACTGTCATGAATGTATCCCACTAACATGAGAGGTTAATAATAGAGGAAACCGTGTTTTTGGGGGGAAGAAGGAAAGAGGTACAGAGGAATAATCTGCACTTTCTGTGCAATTTTTTCCGTAAACCTAAACCTGCTCTAAAAATAAAGTCTATATCCCTCATCTGCATAAATTTCCTTAACAGCTTCCCATTGTTCTTAGAATAAAATGTGGTCTACGCGGCCCTCTGTGTCTGGCCCTTTCCTTGTGCCTCAGGCCTTTTCTCACACTAGTTCACAACCTTTGCTGTGTCTCTGCCATACGAGCTTTACATCAGCTCCTCAGAAGTGGCAACTGCTCTTCAACTGGTGCTTTACGTGTGTCGTTTCCTGTGACTGGCACTTTGTTTCCCTTGAGTCATCAAACTTTGCCTCATCCTCCAGACTTTAGACTTCAGATTCAATGATACCTTGTCCAGAGACATATTTTCTCCCCATTCTATAAATCAGGTCACCCCACAGCCCTATTATTCTCTCTCGTAACTGTCTATTCCTTTCCACTGTAGCATTTGTAGTGATTTACAAAATGAGGGTTAGTGCCTGTTTTATGCCTTTGACAGTACTCAGGACCTCATGTGGGAGTTGGAATACAGAAGATGAACAAGTAAAACAGAAACAATAAGAGAAAAACTTAACATAGCTCACAATGTGCCAAGCACAGTTTTAATCATCTTACCTATGTTAATTCATTAAATCCTCCCAGCCACATTATGAAATAGGTAACATTATCATGCCCGTTTTACAGATGAATAAATTGAAGCCAGAGAGGTCAAGTCACTTGACAAAGGCACACAACTTGTCAGGAGTGGAGCTGGGATCAGTCTGGCTGCAGTGTCTATGACTTTAAGCACTATGCCAGACTACCATTGTCGAATGAATGAATTAACACATGAATGAACCAATGAAGCCTGTGTTGCTAACCTCTCATTATACTGTCCTCCCTCTTCCTGACATTCACTGGAATGTTCTTGATCATTTCTTATGTTTTTTGTTCTTGTGTATCAGTTTATCTTATGAGTCCAAGGCTGAATTCTTATTATTTCAAGTCTGCTCTTGCTTTTTTTCCCCCAAAAGGAAGGTATTTTTTTTAGGTCTTTTGGTTAGTTGCTAATATTTATTGCCTTTCTTTCAGCAAAGAGTCCTGGGTAAATGGTATTCTGATGTTAGAGGTCATCAGTGAACTTTAGAGAGTAAAAAAAGATAAATCGGTGTGGCCCATATTCAGGTACACTCTTCAGTGGGTTGTTACTTGAAAATTGTGCTGGATTAATGAGGAAAAAACCCTCTAGAAAACACTGATACATTATCATATTTCGAGTCAATGAAATGCATTTCTCGTTTATTAGCTCTGGGACTCTCTGCTCATAGTGTGTACCTGACAGTGTAGAAACATAAAGAAAAAGTGGGGGCGGGGGGGAGAGAAGAGAAATAATCAAGAAAAAATGAAAGAGTTTGTATAGTACTGCTGCAAAGGTTCATCTTTAAATTTAGTTGTAGGAACACATGCAGTAGCATTCAAAGAGGTATCAACTGACTCTGAATAATATGATCCATGAGCTTAACCAAGGGCTTTGCCACAGGGAAGCCATATATATAAGCGGTTGCTGTATAGCCATGATTTGAATTGTTGGTCCCCTCTGGGAGCTCGAATGGTTTTAAAGAGAAACCACAGTTGCTTTCTATCAGCTTACAGCATAGAAGCAATTGCTTCCTTAAAAGATATATCTGAATAAAATGTCAAGATGATGCATGCTTTTAAAAGAATGTTTGTAGAATGTTCAACACAGCTAAGACTCTTTGTGGCGCAATTCAGTAGCAGCTCTCAATTTTATCTGAAAGGAAAACATGCAGTACGTAAAGAAGACTACACTGTACAGAAATGATGAGTGCAGTTGCCAAATTGAAGTAATATTTTTAGTTATGGTTTTAGTATATTAATTTAGATTTTTAGCGGTGGATTATTTTTCTGGTTAGTTCATTGAGCGCATATTAATGTTAGCATATGGACTTACTGTCTGGATATCTACACAAATTATCAGAAAACCATTAGGAGAAGGCAAAGGGAAAGCAAAATACGATTAAAATTTTTAAAAGAAAATGGACATGGAGACTTCAGCTATAGTTTTGCTACTAATCACTGAGCTGTTTGATCTTAAATAAATGCTTAATTTTCTAGCCCTCATTTTCATAATTTACAAAATAGTTAAAATTAACTCTGTTGTTGTAGGGTGCTGATGAGATTGTACATGCATAGATGTATTAGCTGTGTAGCCATGATGAAGTTACCTTTTTCATTTATTCATTTTTTTTGACAAATATTTATTGTATTTTCGCTATATGCAAAATCTGTACTTGGTACCAAGGATGCAGCAGGATATGTATACTGCAGTATGTGTTGATGCCAACAAAGAAATACATGCCAGACCCTCCTGTATTGCTTGCAGTCTATTAAAGGTGACAAACCTCAAACAACTAATCATAATAAGGGTAAAATTACATCTTGAGATCAGGGCTTGGCAGCAAATGGACATGGTCCTCTAAAGCATGAACAAGGAAATTGACTGATACTGGGGAGGCAGAGAAAGCTTCCCCAAAGCACATCCTTGAGCTGAGATCTAAAGCAGAAACTGGACGTAACAAAGGAAAGGAGGGACTTTGGAAAACTGAAAGAAGGTCAGGGTTGCTGGAAGAAGAGTATGAGCTGGAGCAAGTTTTCAGAGCAGAGTAAGGCCAGAATAAACAGAGTCTTGCAGGCCGCCTTCAGTTTTGATCTTCTTCCCAGTAGCAACAGGAACCTCGATTCCCTCACTTAAAAATGGGGGAGCTAGGCATCTACAGCTAACAATAAATTTATTGTATGCTGTCAAGTGGCTAAAAGAGAGAAGCTTAAGTGTTCTCATCACAAAGAAATGACAATTTTTTATGATAAATTTGCTAACTATCCTGATTTGACCACTATACATTGTACACATGTGTATTACGGTTCTCCAGAGAGACAGAACCAATAAAATATGCATATAAATATAGCAGAAGGGATTTATTAGGAGAATTGGATCATGTGATTGTGAAGGCTGAAGAGTCCCATGATAGGACATCTGCAAATTGAATTCTAGTAGCGTGGCTCAGTCCAAATCTGAGAGCCTCAGAACCAGGGAAGACAATGTTGTGATTCTCTGGAAGTCTCAGAAACAGGGAAGCTGATGGTGCCACTGGTGTAAGTCCCAAAAACTGGAACCCCAAAGCTGAAGAATCTCGAGTTCTGATGTCCATGGACAGGAGAGCAGAGTGTATCCCAGCTCCAGTGATAGAGATTGTGATTCACCTTTTCCTCTGCTTTTGTTCTCTCGGAGCCCCAGGAGGATTGGATGGTGCCTGCCCATATTGAAGGCAGGTCTTTCCCACCCAGTCTATTCAGGCCCACAAGCTAATCTCTTCTTGAAACACATAGACACGCCCAAAAAGATAGCTTTACCAGGTTTCTAGGTATTCCTTAATCTTATCAAGTTGACACCTAGCATTAACTGTCACAGCATGTATTGAAATATAACTCTGTACCCCATAAATATGTACAGTCAATATGTTTTAACTAAATTTTAAAAATGGGGGAAATTGACTTATAGAGCTGATTGTACATGTAAATCACACAACACTAAGCTGTCTTACAGTAGGCATGCAATAAACAATTCTCTCAGCCCACATTCTGGTCTGTAAAAGACTTTTTCTATTAGTTGCACTTTCCACCAATAGGTCCTTATTTTATGTATGTTTTCAAAGCCTTATCCATTTTTCTCATAAAACATTTTACTTCTCTGTACCTACACAAATAACAAATAACAAATAGCAGATTAATACTAGTATCAAGATATCGAGTTCTCGTCTTGTATGGACCACTTTCCAAGAGAAAACTTGCTTCTATTTCTTCAGATAAATACTTTTTATTGAAGTATAATACATAGAAGAGTGCAGAGACCATAGACAGCTTGATGAATCTTCACAAAGCATACACATACACGCACTGGCCCCACATCTAGAAATAGTGAACTGCCAGCTCCCTCGAGCTCTTCTCAGGCTCCCTTCCTGTCAAAGCCCTCCTTTTTCCTCAGTGACAGCCACTATGCTGATTTCTGTTGTCAGTGACAACTACTATGCTGATTTCTGTTGCCTTTTTGGAACTCTACAACAGTGAGTTTGTACAGTATGTATTCTTTTTTGATACAGCTTCTTTTGCTCATCATAGCATTCGTGAGACTTTTCTATATTGTGCATGTGGCAGTAATGTGTTTATTTTCATTATTGCATAGTATTCCACTATGAGTACACAGAACTTATTTGTTCTAGTGTTGACAAACACCTGGGAGCATTCAATCAATATTTGTAAATGATCAAATGAATTGAATCAATGAACTTCTTCAAGACTCATTTCCCTCATCTGTAAAACAAGTTAGATAATAAAACCAAAACTTATTCCATGAGATGGTTGTGAGGATTAAATGGAGAAAAGCATGCAAAATGCCCATGCAGTGACATATAGTGAGTGTTCATTAAGTGGGATCTACTTATACTTATTTCAGGAGTCATTCTTTAAAGGATTTAGACAATGGGAGAATTATCAAAAGCGGGAAGTACAACCTTAATCAAAAGTGGCTGGAATAAAGTTTTAGAATGAGAGGGAATCAAACTAAAATGAAGTTTTGCTGTCTGTCACAGCTCTGTGCTTTTTAAGCTAGTGTGGCCTGTCCATGTACTACGTACTTGATAAGCAAGGAAGTCAAGCTATAGATGCTCAAGCACCTTAAATGTCTTGGGCCCTTCGTGCTCTCCTTCTGCCTTTGCACTTGTTCTATCATGT
>NW_007728550.1:286946-288720 GCF_000696425.1 Galeopterus variegatus | reverse complement strand
TTTTTTTTCTAAACATTTCTTCTATATTCCCTAACTCTATGGCATTACTATATATTTAGTTTCTCTAGTAAGAAACCTGGGCATTGTACTTGACATTTCCCCCAGCTCACCAATCACATCCAATCAATCACCAAGACCTGTCCGTTCTGTTAACTAAATAAACTCTTTAAAAATCTACCTAATTCTGCTCATTCTCAATTCAGTTTTTTTTTTTCAAATGCATTAATTTCCAGTCCGTAATAACATGTAAAACTTGCAACTGATTTCCCAGTTTTTTTTTTTTCACTTGAACTACCCTCCCACCCCCACCTCATGCCCCATTCATTTTCCATCTTGTAGTCAAAGAGGTCTTTCTAAATTTCATAACTGATCATATCAATTTCCTGCTTAAAATCTTTTCATCGTTCCTTCTTGCCTTGCCATTTAGATGAATTCAGACTGACTATTTAGCATGGGCTATAAGTTCATTTATGATTTTGTCTCTGGAGGTCCACCACTTACAAAGTTCTTTTATTCCAGCCATTCTGAAATATTTGCAGTTCCAGGAACATGTAATTTTCACATTTATCTCTGGACCTTTGCATGTATTCTGACTTCCACACAGAACATTGTTTTTCCCTTTCCACATTTTGCAGGCTCATCCTATTTATCCTCAGATTTACACTTCAATATTAGCTCCTTCCGGAGGGGCTGNCAGGCTCATCCTATTTATCCTCAGATTTACACTTCAATATTAGCTCCTTCCGGAGGGGCTGGACATTACTCTGTTCTTCCAGTACCCTATATTACTCCATCAAACCAGCTGTAGACTTCATTGAGATTGTTCACCTGTCTATATCCCTCTCTAGACTGTAAACTGGTTAAAAGTAGAGATATTTTATCTTGTTTCCATCTTATCACTAGCATCAAGCACAAGACATAACATAGAGTCCTAGCTCAAAACACACTTATTGAATAAATCAGTAAATCCATTAAAACTTAACCAAGGATGTGCTTACAGGAAAACATCTACCAGCTACCATTTTATTCTAAGATGGTGGTGTACTAGATGTAAAACCGAAAGCATCTCAGTGTACTTTTAAAACTTACATTTATTCAAAGTTTTCCTGCAAGAGACAGATAATTTGGCAAATGCTAAATGCTAATGAGGTGCATTGAAGTAAACACCATGCTCCAGTCAAGCCATGTTTTCTCTTATATGCAATATGACATAACTGACCCAGAATCATTCATTTATTCCTTCCATAGATGTTCACTATTTTCAGCAAAAATCCAAAGACCATAAATTTTTTTCCCCTCTTTTTTTGGGATGCACCACTGATTTGTGCATGTAGTTATTCTTGCTCTTTAGCATCTGATGGCTTACAGCAACCTAGGTTAGAGGAGAAAGTAGCTGTGAAATAGGATAAAAATTCTTTGCTTTGGAATGAAATACCTAGGTTTAGTTACTGACTAATTGAAGAAATTCCTAATTCTAGCACCAAAAAACATCTTCTGATTCTTTCTACTTCTAATGCCATCTACTTGTCCCAACTTTCTGTTACCAGCCAAGCCCAGGCCACCATTATTTATCATGTAGCCCCCTCATTGACCTCACTGTTTCCAGGCTTGTCATACCTCAATCCATTCAGAATCCTTCAGTTAGCTAGGGTGATCTCTTCAGAAGGCAACTTTGATAATGTCACTGTTCTGTTTAAAACCCTTCAGTGGCTTCCCATTGGCCTCAAGGTAAAATCCAAGCTCCTTATCACCACCAAGAAAAGTCTGCATGATT
>NW_007728550.1:273709-285951 GCF_000696425.1 Galeopterus variegatus | reverse complement strand
AAAGTACTTAGCGTGATGCTTAGCACATGATAAATTTTTGCTATAAATAATTGTTCTTTCTATTCTTCCTTTCTGGGAGGAACCAATTCTGTTTCCTCTCTGCCTAATCACGTTCTTTCTACCCTTCAATATGAGACACAGACATAGCTTTTCTCGACTGCTGGTGTCACCCCTGATCATCCTCTGACTGACCCCATCATTCATTTGGCTTTTTTTTTTTTTTTTTCACTTACCATGCAAGATCACAGACTCCTGGAGGGCACTGGCTGCTTGTCATGTTTCTCTGGCATCCCTCTCAGTACCTTGCACAGTGCAATGCAGTCATAGACCACACAATAGATGCAGTTGAACGAATGCATTAAGCCTCATAAAAATCAATTTTCTGACCTTGAACTCATTAGCACTATGTTCTAAACAGCTGAGCTTACTAGAGTTAGACTAAGCTCAGTACATTTAAAAAAAAATTCTTTAAGAAAGGAGAGCTTTGTGAACCCATTCTTGGTTAGCTCCATGATTCTTATCTGGAGGAGATTTTTCCCCCAGGAGACATTTGGCTATGTCTGGACACATTTCTCGTTGTCACAAATGGGGTGGGGTATTATAAGAATCTAATGTATAAAGGACAGAGATGCTGTTGACCAGCCTACAATGCACAGGACAGCTGCACAACAAAGTATGATCTGGCCCTTAATGTCAATAATCCCAAGGTTGAGAAACCCTGGGTTAGACCAACTTATGAAAATAGATTGTAAAATGTACATAAAGCTTATCAGACAATTTACAAATATGTGCTATGTCTCAATGTTGCATCTGGATTAGACTGTGTATAAAAGTATGAAGAATAGGACAAAACCTCTATCTGCTGAATATTTTTTAAGCAATCCTGGAAAACCTCATTTATAGTGAAAGTTCACTAGTTCAAAGAACTTCAGAGAAAGCCACTTACAGTATGATTTACATGGCATAAGACCCCCCAGTTTATAAGTTGACACACAATAATTCAATGTAGTAACTAACAAAATGATGCTCAGAGAGATTTTGAAGCGGCTCTTGCAAATTGATAAGAATTATTCACCATTGATATGTGTTTATTAGTCAAAGAAGTGATGAGGAGATTTTTCAAATATTTTGAAAATTTGTATTATAACCTTAGCACCTCTCTTTTTCATTTTTACAATCTCAACTAAGAATTGCAAACTGTGCACAAATAAGCATGAATTCCAAGTTAGAAGCATCTAAATTAACAAATGATATCTTGACAATATCATGAGGAGATTTTTCAAATATTTTGAAAATTTGTATTATAACCTTAGCACCTCTCTTTTTCATTTTTACAATCTCAACTAAGAATTGCAAACTGTGCACCAATAAGCATGAATTCCAAGTTAGAAGCATCTAAATTAACAAATGATATCTTGACAATATCATAATCACTTCATTCTTGTATTGAAATATGATGAAAACACACAGAGTCAAACACATACATGCAATTAGAACAGCCAGATCTTTGGACAGAGGCTAGAAACAGTGTTATGAATGAAGCAAAAAATGGCTGTAGGGAAAGCAAAGGATTACAAAATCAGAAGATTTATCTGGGGTTGAACTTATGTATCCACAGTGAAAGAATTCTTATGGCAATTATCCTAATATTTAAACTTTAAAATAAAAGTCAGAATAGATGAAGGCCTATAAAGTTTCTCAACACCAGAAAGACAGTTTTTTATGTTAAAGAGAAGCGTGTGTTTCCTAGATCATTTACACAAAGAGATTCCAAGGGGGGATTGAAAATTCTTAAGTCAGAAGTAAGAAACACTTGCACATTCAGCCTTTGGTTTTCTCTTTAACCACATTGCACCTTAAAGT
Organism: Galeopterus variegatus; assembly: GCF_000696425.1. Taxonomy (NCBI): domain Eukaryota; kingdom Metazoa; phylum Chordata; class Mammalia; order Dermoptera; family Cynocephalidae; genus Galeopterus; species Galeopterus variegatus. The sequence goes on along the minus strand of NW_007728550.1, from coordinate 284,088 downwards.
ACGTAGGGAATCTATAAACATTTCTTTCCCAAAGGATGGAGAAAGTTGCAAAACCTCCAACAAAGATGAGAAGACTCGTAATGCAAGGTAAGTCTTGTAAAATAATGAGTTATGACCAAGAATCACTCTAATTCTGAATCCCTCAAGACCAGGGATAACTTGATGAAATTAAAATAATAACACTTTCAGGCAAGCAAGCTAAACTTGCATTTATCTTACATTCCTCTTAGAGAAATTACTACAAAAAGATATAATTGTGGCAGTCCGTATCAAATTCGGAATTAAACACATGCATGAATATTACCAGTGAAGTTATCTAAAATGAAGCAGATATCCACGTGGTTAAGTAGGTTATCCCTGTGATTAGGAAGAGAAGGCCAAGATAAAAAAGAAAAATTGATTTGCCAGACTTCATCGCTGATGACTGTATTGTTCAAAGAATTCAACCACTTCAATTACAATGAAATGTCTTTATAATATTACCTGAAATAACTGAGCTTTTTGAAAGTGAGATTAATTCTGAAAGTAACAATAGGACCTTAGCAATGTCAATATAATTTTTCCAACAGGTTATTTTGAGCAGTATCTTGATGAGTACTGGATTAAGAGTAGAGAACAGACAACCTGTGTGCTATTTAGCCCAGCCACTAGCAAACCATGTGGCCTTGGATCAGTCATGCAACTTCTTTGTACATCAGTTTTCACATGTTCGAATAGGAATGAATTTTGTTGACTGAGAGGGTGTTCCAATTCTAGTATTAGGAATATTGCAAACAGTTGATGATGAGGGGTTAATAGGAAGACAAAGACGAGCTTGATGTCAGAGTTGACATGTATTTGCTCTGGAGGAAAGTGAATGCTAGCTGAATTTCATTTCCTCGTTCAACACAGTTTTGAACCTTGATTAGATACACCGTTCTTATTGAGGGTAGGGGGTGAGACATTCACTCTATGGGACAGAATGCATGCTAGACCTCAGTAAAGTGCTTGATGGAGGAATTAGACTGTGGACTCTCATGTGGAATGTTTGCCTAAATTCTTCATCTGCAGGGCAGGTCTTTGAGTACATGTGGCTTCTAGCCATGTGTGTATGTGTACATGGTTGTGAGGAGAAAAGAGATGAAATGGGTCCTTTAATTTGGAAGATCTTATCTTTTAATTATTTGCTGGCTATTCTTCATTTTAAAACTCCCTCCCATTACACACCCCCTACCATTATAAAAATAATATTAGCAATTGCCATATATGTTGGTCATTGTCCAAACATATTCATAAGAATTTATGAATCTTGTTGAATATTCGTAATAATGTCATAAGGTATATACTATTACCTGCATTTTATAAATGAGTAAATCTTTGTTCAGACAGATAAAGTGATTTGACCAAGTCCCCATAACTGCTCAGTAAAAGAAGCAAGAATATGCCCTAGGTTTGTCTGGATCCAAATCTGAATTTGCCTGGTGTTCTTTTCATCAAGCCATATGGCCTTCTTGTATATAACAGGAGAAGCACTTTGTGCCTGGCACACACTCCAGGCCTGCCATTTTTCTTAATGATGAATTATGGCCATGTTGCCTTATAACCCCAGCTTCTCAGAACACTAGATTGGTGACCACCTAGCTGGAATGATTTATTGAGATGTATCAGTTCTTGTTTCGATGCACTTAAGTGCCTCGCCAGTGTACCTTGGGGTAATTATATTATGATGAAGAACGGCCATGGTAACCACCCATGGAGTTGTTTATGTCCTGAAGCTGCAGTGCATGACCCCCCAGAGGGCTCTTCCTCCAGCTACACTTTGCTGTGGGCGGTGGAGGTTGGGGTTGGGGGTGGAGGAGATGAACACTATCACCATGGAGACAGGGATGCTGATAAAGAGCAGGCGTCCTAAGGAAGAAACATCTAAAATAGCAGTATCACATTCTTCAGAGGGTCCTCGTGGAGTTGAATAAAAATGCTGACCTTTCTCAAAGAGCCCACAAGTCACTTACAACCCATCTCCAAAATTTATCCCCACAACTTTCTTTTCTTCAGACATTCTACTCCTTAGGCAGTAACCAAGTTCCAATTGAAAACATATTCTAGTTCTTAGGACATTCTCACCTTAATAGACTCTTTGGTTGAAATTAGGGAATCATAGGGCTCATCTACCTTCAATAGCAGAAGTGGACAGACATGTGGTGGGTTTATTTTTGCATTTGAATTCCCTTTGAATAGCACTTTATGGTTCTTTCAATAAAAGTTTCACCAAAGAGCCTCTATTTTCATCTGTATTTAGTTAAATTTTAAGAACAGGTCTTTCTGTCTACATTAAAACCCAACCAAACTTTGCAGATAAAAAGTGAAGGAGAATTTTAGTGGCTTTTTTGAGAATTGAGTTGTGATGCAGGTGTGGCAAATTCAAAAGTCTACAAGGACCAAGAAGATTGTGTATATGGATAAAATGAGCTACATACCATACGACAGGACAGGGTAGGGCCTGAAGCAAACTGGAGAGGACTGTCTAACCTAGTATGGCATTTGCTATTTAGCTTTGCCATTTTAAAGAGAAGCCATAAAAGGGGAAAAAAAAAAGTGAAAACATTTTTCAATCTTTAGCCTTTAAATTAGTGATGACAACTAACTTAAAAATAATGAAACATCTAGTAGGTAAAAAACACGCAAGCACACAGAAAACCTGTCATGCACTGCCAGTTTTAGGCCTCAGATGATATACGTGAAAAGCTTAGCACAGGGCCTGGAACCTAGTAATCTAAGGCTCAAAGAACTGAGGTGGGATTTGACAGAGCCAGTCCTAAGTCATTCTGATCCCGAGCCTCAGCTACCCAACAGTGAGTGGTAAGAGTGTTCATAAACAGCTTATGTTTTTTATACTGACCTGATTTTTATAATTTTGTAACAAAACATTACTTTTGCTGTTTTCACCCCTCTTGTACTGCACATTTGTCTTAAATTCAGAGAATTAATAGGCAGAAGCTTCAAGTACCTTATTTATTTATTTACTTAACAGCTTATGTTTTTTATACTGACCTGATTTTTATAATTTTGTAACAAAACATTACTTTTGCTGTTTTCACCCCTCTTGTACTGCACGTTTGTCTTAAATTCAGAGAATTAATAGGCAGAAGCTTCAAGTACCTTATTTATTTATTTACTTTTAAAGGAATAAGACACATGTATAGAAGTCTCCATTAAAAAACAAAACAAAGGGCCGGCCCGGTGGTGCACTGCTACAGTGCGCCGCTTGGGAAGCGCGGCGGTGCTCCCGCCCGAGGGTTCGGATCCCACATACAGACCGGTTCCCGCTCACTGGCTGAGCGAGGCGTGGGAGCGACACCGAGGGTTGCGGTCCCGTTGCCGGTCCCCGGTCCGGTGCGGGGGCAACACTGAGGGTTGTGATCCGTTGCCGGACACGGAAAAAGACAAAAGACAAAAAACAAAAAACAAAAACAAAAACAAAGCAACAACAGCAGCAAAAACAGAGGTGTATCCTGGATGGATTTACTGCTTAGGCTTAACTATTTGCATTGTGACAGCTGGGGGGTCTAAATTTATAGCTGTAACACCTTTTTGTTATCTTCAGAGAAAATTTGTCTCAAAAGACCCTTTGTGGCATCAGTCTAAATGCTGGATTCCCTAATACTTTGTTACTTTCAGTATAAAGAGATTTCAAACAGACAAAAGCTTCTTCCATTCTCGGTATCATTTGCAAAGCAAGAACTGCAAAGGTAATATTTCATGTTTTTGTGTCTTTGTTTTCTAGGTTCAAACATGCCGACACTCTAGTAAGGAGAACCCAGAGGCAAATCAATGTCAGTTTAGAGATGTGAGCTAATGACCCAGGAAGTAGAACAAGGTCAGTGAGTGAAAAGGTGAGTTTTTGATCCAGGAAATAGAATAAGGTCACTGAGTGGAAAGGTGAGCTCTTGACCCAGGAAGTTGAACTAGGTCAGTAAAACAAAGGTGAACTATGACTCAGGAAGCAGAATAAAGTCTGTGAAAGAATAGAAAAGTGAATTAGTTAGAAAGAAGTTCTCGGATGTCAGGAATGATGTTTTCTTTATTTCTCTGTCTTTGTGCCAAGAAAGGCCAGTAACACCAGGGGGTTATTTGAAGAAAAATGAGAGTCCTTTCAAATTAAACTTTGTAGGTTCTCTGCCTCTTTGCAGTTGTAAGGCTTTGGAAATTTCCTTAACCTCTCTCTGCCTCAGTTTCCTCATCTGTCAAATGTAGTTAATATAGCTTGACTCCCAAGTTGTTGTGAGAATTAAATAATGTATGTGAGTACTTAGTATAGTGTCCAATACATAGTAAGTATTCACCAAATACCTATTATTATTATTCTTAATTTCATTTTAAATGTTTCAAATTGCCTTTCTCCTTCTTAATGAGAATAATGCTCTCACCTATTGGTATGTCTCTCACTTATCTACTGGCTTCTTTATTGCACAGAAGCATCTACTGGTTATTAATTAATAGCCAGCAGGAGGGTCCTTGGTGAGACAGGCATGTTATGAAGTGCTATCAAAATCACATCTGCTAATTCAGTAGTACGGAGTCCCACAGTCTCAGGGCACTCTCTCAGGGTGAATCTATATTAAATAAATTGATAACAAATGAGTTGTTTGTTTCCTGTAAAGGGAACATGGGGGAATAAGAGAGATTGGTTTTGTTTTGTAAAACAGATTGTCATACAAAGGATAGCATTAAATCAGAAGGTCTGGGTTTGGTACACATAGTGCCTGGGGGAAAGAGAAATCCCTGCCTCCTGTTCTTAGCATCACTTGTCAGCTGAGTGGAAATTTCCTGTCTATCGTATAGACATAGCATGGTGAAAATCATGTCTACCTGGCTTGAGATTCTTATAAAGATGAGTTTGGGTAAGTACTACATAAGTATTAATAAAAAGCACACTGGCTTCCTTCCATCTGTCCCCATAGAAGTCTGATTTTCTGTCCAATATCTCTTTTTGTTGTTTCCTTCTTGTTTTCCATTGCTCATTGATGTGCATTTTAACAAAATTTGTTTTGTTTCATTAGAAGGTGAGACTATAGGTTTCTGGCAAAGCAAAAGTCCATATTAATATTTTGTATGTGTCCTGCTTTGATTGCCTGGTTTTCATTGATTTGCTGGGTATTCAAATCACTGAACCATTATCAAAGCAGGGCTACAATACATAGTGTAGAGCTAGTCCCTTTCCCAAATTTTAACATTTTATGTAAAATGGCTTGGAAAAAGTCATTTAAGCAAAATAATAACTATTCTCCCTATGTGTATGGTGCTCTACAGTTTTAAAAGCTTGTTTTCATGAATTTTGTTATTTGATTTTCATTAACAAGCCTGTAAGTCCAGCAGGACATTATTATTCCTGTTTGGTATACAAGTAAAATAAGCCTGAAAGAATATAATCAACTTATAGAAGGTTACAAAGAGATGGTGTGAGGATTTGACCTCAAGAATATGACTCCAGGGTCCTTGCTTTATCCTCTATTCACAGACAGGGAGAGGTGATTTCTTAAAAACCTCCCAATTAGTTAGGGTGCCTCTTTTTCTAAAAGGATCTGTATACCAAAGGAATGCTTAGAGGCACAACAGAGCCACGGAATGTGCTCATTCTTATCCACGGTGCCTCTGATCTTGTTCCGGTTCTTTACCTCTTCAAAACTGTCAGAAGAAAATTACAGGAGAGTGTGGATTTTTTTCTGAGTTTCAAATTTGTCAGGACAGAAAATCATCCATAAGTCATTGATGTCACTGGTCACTGGCAAGGGGACCTAAAGAAGTGAGGAGGACTAAGACCTGCGTTTGGGTATTGGATCCATCTGTTTATAGAAATCTTGCTCAGCCTCCCTCAAATTCTTCATCTCGTAAATGGAAACAATAATAGTATCTGCCTTTTATGGATTGCATGAAGACTGAAAAACATATTTCCTGTAAACTGCATAGCAAAGAATTACTGTTGATAACCACTTAAATAAATGATAGCTATGGTTACTATTATACTAACTTTCTCTTTGCACTTTGAGTATTATAATATAGGAAAATAATCCTATTGGAAGTGCCTCAAGCATATTTTGCCTTAGGGGTCTTACAGATTGTTGGTTCTTTAGACTCAAAAATGATCCGTTAAAACAAGGATGAACAGAAAGTGTTTGCATTCATGCCCTCTATGCCCCGTTTCATCTTGCTCAAAAACTGATCATAACATTTAACACATTCTTTTTTAACAAATTCTATTCAGTTCAGCCAATCCGAGGGCGTGTGGTATGTTAGGCACTGTGCTAGGCACTGGGGTGAGAGGTGAATAAGACCTGGTCTTTTGCTTCAAGAAGCTTGTGGATGAATGAGGAGGATGAAAAACAGATGTCAACTGTGCTGCAAATGCTATCATGACTATACGGACAGAATAGTGGGAAAAGTATAATAGGGCCACTTAGGCAAGCCTGTGGCTTAGAAGGCAGTCAAAGGATTCCTGGAAGCATTTTGACATTACCAGAGTTTAAGGTAAAAGTCAAGAAGAAATGAAAGATAACTCTGAAGAGAATTTTGGGAGCCAGGTTCTCTTAGTCTGTTCCTGCTGTTGTAACAAAATACCTGAGACTGGGTAAATTATAAAAACAGAAATTTACTCCTCACAATTCTGGAGTCAGGGAAGTCCAAGATCAAGGTGACAACAGAAGTGGCATCTAGTGAAGCTACTCTCTGTTTCTAAGATAGAGCCTCATTGCTGTGTCCTCACATGGTAGAAGGCAGAAGGGCAAAAAGGCCTAGTTAGTTCACTCCAGATTTTTTATAAGGTCATTAATCTCATTTATAAGTGCTCTGCTCTCTTAACTTTACCTCCCAAAGTCCCCACCTCTTAATACTATCTCACTGGGGTTTAAGTTTCAACATATGAATTTAGGAGGGACACATACATTCAAACCATAGCACAGGTCCTGGGCTGGAGTGGACAAGGTTGTGGGCTTTACATTATAGGTTAGAGATCACAAAACAGCAGACCATGAGCCACATAAAGCCCATACAGATTTTGTTTGATCTCCAGGATCTTTTTAAGAATGAATTTACATAACTATGAAAAACTAATTCACTTTCAAATACTGATTTTCTGGGGAAATTACTCAACCTACATTTCTACATAATATCAATTAACTGGAGCTAAAGTATGGCTGCCTACAAAATACTAGGCACTCTAAGATTTGTCGCAGTTTCTATCAGTCCCTTTTATATTATTATATTTGACATACATCCTTATTTTTATTACATATTTGGCATCTACAAACACTTGACACTGCTTGTATTTCCTCCATTGTCTAGCCCTTAATAAGCATATGAAATTACACCTATTGAAAAACTGAGTAAATAACTAAAAATGATAACTTAATGTATTACATGTTAAAAGTTAAAAAGCAGAGTAAACAAAACCAAAAGTAGAGTTAATTAATGGGAAGATAAGCCCAAAGAAAATATCCAAAATAAAGTATGTAAAGATAAACAAATCTTAAGAACAGAGAGAAGGCAGGAAAGTCATATTAGCTTTAGGCGAGCAGCAATAAGACAGTTGACTGATAGAACAGTAGAAACAATAGAAACCAGAAGACAAAGGAATGATTTCTTCAAAGCATTGAAAGAAAATGATCGTCAATCTAAAATACTAACAAAAAAATCCCTTTAAGAATTAATGTAAATTTAAGATCTTTTCAAATAAACAAAAACTAAAGTAACGCATCACCAACACAACTGCACAAATACAAACACTAGAAAGAGTTATACAAAGCAGAAGAAAGATATGTCATATGGAAGCTCAGATATGCAAGAATGAATAAAGAACACCAAAAAAGAGTAAATATTCAGGTAAATGTAATTGCAACATGTAACTATAATTTATAAAGAACTCTATGAAATAATGAGAAGAAAAGACTTGCAGCCCTAGCAGTATGTACAAATTCGTCAACCGGCCCCAAAATAAAAGGAAACTTCTTTGGTTAATAATTGTGTAAAAGCGTTCATCCTCATTAGCAATAACATACTAGAAATTGAAACCAAAATGAAGTATCACTAAATATTCATTACAACACTAAAATTTAAAAGGCTGACGATAGCTAATTGTTGGAAAAGTTGTGGAACAACAGAAACACTCATACACAGATAGATGGTGAAAGTTGAATTATGAGAGTCACTTTGGAAAACAGTATAACATTATCAAAATTGAAGACTGACACGCTTTATGACCCAGCAATTCTATTTCTTTATATTTACCCAACAGAAATTTGAGCACAGGTACACTGAAAGACATGCTCAGGAAGGTTCTCAGGAGCATTATTTGTAATACCCCAAATTGAAGCAGCCCAAATGTCCATCAACTGTGGAATGACAAATACATCCTGGTATAGTTGCATAATAAAATGTTACAGATCAAGGACCAGCAATTACAGCCCATTAGGTCCACTGCCTATGTTTTTAAATACATTTTACTAAAACACAGCCATACTTATTCTTTTACATATAGGCAATGGCTGCCTTCATGCTACAGTGACAGAGCTGAGGAGCTGCAGTAAAGGCCATCTGGTCTACAAAGCCAAAAATTTTTACTATCTTCCCCATTACAGAAAAAGTTTGCCAACCCCTGCTATAAATCTATAAAAATAAACAAACTGCAGCTACATTTGTTAATACGTATGAATCTTACAAATAAAGTCCTGAGCAAAAGAAGCCAGACCAAAAAAAGAAAAGAAATTATTTACTATCTTCCCCATTACAGAAAAAGTTTGCCAACCCCTGCTATAAATCTATAAAAATAAACAAACTGCAGCTACATTTGTTAATACATATGAATCTTACAAATAAAGTCCTGAGCAAAAGAAGCCAGACCAAAAAAAGAAAAGAAATTACATAAATATCATGCTTAAAGCTGGATCTCCTTTCTCTACTTCTCCTAGAGTTTTCTCCATGTTAAAATTTAACTCTGTCCTCCAGCTGCCCAGTACTAAAATCTATGTTCCCATATCCAATCCACCAGAAAATCTCTACCTTTGAATATAGTAAGTGTCCAGCCACATGTCCCCACTCCTCCTCTACCATTCTGGTTCAGGTCACCATCATCTCTCATAAGGACGATAGTAATATTCCTCTCACTAATGTGTTTCCTTCTGCCCTTAGCCCTGTTCACAGAAGGTGGAGTATTACTATTAAAAATCAAATCGGCTCATGTTACTCCCCTACTCAAAACTCTTCACTTGCTTTCTCATTCTTATTCAGTGCAAAAGCCCAAATTCCTGCTATTCCCTGTGTGGCCTTACCTGATCTGGCCTCATCTCCCACCAGTGCCCGCCCTGTTCATCACACTGGGCTCTGTGCTCTTCCTTGAACACACGAGTACTCTGCTGCTTGAGGCCATTGCACTTGCTACTTGTTCTGTCTAGTATGTTCTTCTTTTATATAGCCACTTGGCTCACTCCCTCTCCTGCTTCAGGTCTTTACTGAAACATTTTCTTCTTGGTAAGTTCCTGCTTTCCCATTCTATTTAAACCTGCAGCTTCCCCACTTTTGACCCTCACTTGCTTGCTTTTTTATTTTTTATCTCCAAAGTATTTGGCATGTTCTAAAACACTCTCTATTGACATGATTTATGAGCCAGCAATTCTATTTCTCTATATTTTTGTTTTCCTGTATTAAGTTCCACAGAGGCAGGGATTTTTGTTTTTCTGGTGTATCCCCAACACTTAACAATGAGTGGCATAGAGAAATAATAAATGTTTGTTGAGTAAAGAATTAACTTAGGTTTTTCTGGAATTCTAAGAAAAAATAAAAAGTGAGAAAAATCACAACAAAAATGGTAAATAGGGAGGACAGAGAAAGGAGATCTAATGTAATCATAACAAGGGTTCACAAGGAAAAAATCAAAGTAACTGAAACATGAACAACAAAGATATTTTTAAAAATCCTCATAGAAAATTAGATTAAAAAGTAATGAAAAAGGGCATTTGCTTCTCTGATGAAATCAGTGAAAAAAAGGACTTATACCCCAGCAGGATTTGTGATGTGCCAGGATAAAGGAAACTCTGACAAGCACTCATGTGAAGAAAAACAAAGAAGAAAACAAACAAAAACAGATTACCAACAAAGAATACAAATCAGTCTGGCTCAGATTTCTCCACTACATCAAAAGTCAGAATTAAGAAGAATGGCAACTCATACATTTTGAGAAGAAGGTTGTGACCCCAAATCTTTATACCTATCCCAGTTATCTTTTATGCATTCGCCAATGGAAAAATGTTCTCAGATATACAATGGCTTAGAGATATGCCACCATGTATCCTTATTGAAAAAAAAAATGCCTGAAGACATGATACATAATAAATCAAGATTTAAAAAAAAAA
>NW_007728550.1:271493-273355 GCF_000696425.1 Galeopterus variegatus | reverse complement strand
CAGTGGGCAAACAAGCTCTTTGAGTCTTAATTCTTTCGTTTATTAAGTTAAGAATATGATACCTGATTCTCACAGGTTGGTTGAGCAGATGCAATTAGATAATTCATGTACGAGGGATTCATAAGTTACTCTAAAAATGTCAGTACTTATTACTCCTTAACGGTTTATGCATTTTTCAGATGAATCATCATAGTGGCTTTGACTTTTCTTTTCAGGGGATAGTCATTGCTGAACAAGGGATTTGTTATGGAGCAGTGAAGACAGCTCAGTGTAAGCAGAAAACAAATGTTTTTATTGTAGGTCTCAATACCACATTCAAGATCTAGCATCACTTAATGACTGACATCACTTCCTTCTACAGAATTCTGTAGAATGGGGTCTCATTCCTAGGTCTTTGCAATCTCCTATATCAGCCAGTCATGTTACTCTCTTATTAGAAACTGTAGTTCCATCTGGAGCGTACTCATGTCTTATTCAGGATGTCTGTATTTGCTCTCCTCCTGGTCAGGGCTGCCTTGATCCTGTGTCCTTGTCGTCCCAGCTTTTGCTTATAAAGTCAAACATACTGTCAGGAAGCCTTTGGAAACTGTGGAGGGAAGTAACTAGCCCTCTTAAAAAAAAAANTAGTGTGAACCACAGAAGCACATAATTTACACTTTATATTCTTTACTATCCTGCCTTACCAATTTAGGATTGTGTTGGTTACATTTTCCACAAACATTTACTTTGGGATTCCAACTAAAATATAATTAATTGATGGTCCATAAAAATGTGTCCAATGATCAGAAGAATGTTCATGACACAGCATGAAGAAAAAAGAAAGTAAAATTATTTGTACCATAATATCTAAACTAAGTAAAAATGCTAGCAAAAAGATTAGACTGTGCTTAATAATGATAGCAGTTTTGACTGGGGAGTAGGATTATGACATTATTTCAGAAAATTGGTTTTATGGAGCTATAGTTCCTTGAGATATTCCAGTGATCAAATTTTTAAGAAATTCTACAAGTGAGACATTCCTCTTGGAAACTCTCATCACAAGTAAAATTATTAAGTGATGTGATGTCACAGAGTAAAAGATACCTTTAACTTGGTTTCCCCTAGACCCTCAAACTTATTTAGAAAGGTAATTCTTTAAATTTATTATCAAACACACTTCCTTCAAACACACTTTGGAAACTAAACATTCCAAAATTTCTCCAGCAGAAAAAAAATTTTCTAAACATATTTTTGTTTTAAATTTTCTTTTTTAGAAAATATTACCAAAGTAACATAATCCCTTTTGAACCAGTAGAACAGTGCAAAGTTATATTTATAAATTAATAACCTCTTCCCATCCCATTTTCATTTCTGTCGTGTTAACAGATATTGATGTGCATTAATGTATTTCTTTCCCCACAAAACAAATATATAGATACATACTCATATGTACAAATGCTTAAGACTTGTGTTACTTTACAAATAAACTATTTATAAAGGCAGAATCATATTTACACATCATTCTGCAATTTTTTATTCTTGTCTAACAAAATACGATACCTATTTCTCAAAGCCTGACTCAGTCTTTTGAATAGCTGAATAATTTTATAAAAAATGGATATATCATAGTTTATTCAGTCATTTTCCTATTAATGAATATTTTATTTGTTTTCATTCTAACACAAACAATAATGCATCCTTGCACAAATGTATTCATTTAGAGCAATTTTATTTTTATAGAGTAAATTCCAATACATAAAACTTCTGAATCAGAGGGTATATATATATTTATCTTGATTTTAGTAGATATTGTAACAGCATTTACAATATTGTAGCAGTCACACTCCTGGTAAATATGCCCACATATACACATCTTCACCAGT
>NW_007728550.1:268364-270166 GCF_000696425.1 Galeopterus variegatus | reverse complement strand
AACACTTGGGGCTTGTCTTCACTTTCTCTAATGAGTGTTTGATAGGGTTACTAACTGTCCCGGTTTGTTTGGAATTGAGGGGTTTTTCAGGACATGTGACTTTAAAGTGCTAACATGCGGAAAACCCCAGGATAATCAGGGCAAGTTGGTCACCTTGCTTTTGATGACTATAAATTCTTAATTCTAACTAAACTGAATTTACTAACCTTCCCATTTATGGCCAGTTCTTTACATGTTTCAGAAAAAAAAAAATACACACAAAAACCCACTTTTTTCCCCCTAGATCAGAAAAAAATGTATTCTTGTATTTTATTGTGAAAGTTGAAAAGTTTTCCTTTCATATTTAAGTCTGCAAATATCTGGAATAAAATGCTGTATATCATGATATAAGAATACAATTTAATATGTTTTAAAAGTCTACCTTATTAAGGTGCTGTTTACATAGAGTAAAGCCCACCCATCTAAAGTGTACAGTTTGATGAATTTGGGGAATATATACAGCACCGTTACCTGCGCCATAACCAAGGCAGACTGAAATTCTTTCTCCTTAAAGGAGTTTCCTTGCGCCGCTTTCCTCCACTCCCAACCTCCAGCAAACACAGATCTGGTTTTTGTCTCTTTAGTTTTGTCTTTTTAAAAATTTAATTTCAGTAGACATAAAGTATGTCATCTTTTATATTTGATTTCTCTCACTTAGCACTGTTTTGATGTTGATTGTGATACTTCGTTTCTTTTTATTGCTAAGTAGTTTATTTCACAGTACGATATTCCAAATTTGTTTATCCTTTACTGGTTGGTTAGTTGACATAATTTGGGATCTGTTCTTTCCAGTTCGGGGCTATTATGAACAATGCTGCTATGAACATTTATACAAAAGAGTTCGTTCTCTGAGGTCTCTTAGGTCTCTTAGAAGCAGAGTTACTCAGATATATAGTTAAGTGCTTCTAACATACTGCCATAGTGTTTTACAAAATGACAATATCATTTTTTTTTTACCAACAATGCGTGTGTGTGTCTCTCTCNATATAATTCTTTGTTCTCCTTGTTTTGGAATTGAAAAAAATTGTATCCTACTGTAGGTATTCTTATACAACTTGATCTTTATTTCACATTGTATTTCTAAAATCCATGTTGAAAAGTGTAGCTACAATTATTTTTTAAAGAGTTGAATAGTATTTCATTGTACAGATGTATTTATACATTCTCCTTTTAATGGATATTTGTGCTGCTTCTATTTTTCTTTTTTTTACTTCTTTCTACTAGTGTCAAGACTACCATAAAGATTCTTCTAAATCTCAATTGATATACAAGTACAGCTGCATAGTTAAAAGTGAGATTACTAGTTTATAGGGTATACAAAATGTTCATTTCATAATTTTACTGAACAAAGACTTTTCTAATGATTTTTAAATTAAATTTACATATTAGAGTTTTATGTAAGGTCTTATTTCTTCAAATTCTTGCCTGTATTTGGTGCTGTCAGTTTATAATTTAAAATTTTCTAAAAAATGTGTTGGTTTTCTAATGGTCTGCCACTATGGCATCTCACCTTTCTTTCCATTTCCTAGATTGAAAGTGGGACTGACCAGAACATCCTTTTATGTTTCTTAGCCTTTCACATTTCTGCTTCTTGGGAATGTCTATTTGAGTTTTTTGTTCATTTACCTAATAGGATGTTTCTGTCTTTTACCTACTAATATTCTAGAGAATTTTTTGTTCTCACCTGTAGAAAATACTGGTTAACACTTGGGGCTTGTCTTCACTTTCTCTAATGAGTGTTTGATAGGGTTACTAACTGTCCC
>NW_007728550.1:266095-267697 GCF_000696425.1 Galeopterus variegatus | reverse complement strand
GTTAAGTGCTTCTAACATACTGCCATAGTGTTTTACAAAATGACAATATCATTTTTTTTTTACCAACAATGCGTGTGTGTGTCTCTCTCGATATATAGATAGATAGATAGATAGATAGATAGATAGATAGATAGATAGATAGATAGATAGTTTACCAACAATGCGTGTGTGTGTCTCTCTCGATATATATATAGATAGATAGATAGATATTTATATATTATGGTTTTGTTCAAGAAATATTTTCCTAACCTAGTGTCAAATAGATTTTTCTCCTATGCTTTCTTCTCTAAGTTTTATAGTTTTAGCTTTTACATTTAGGTCGCTGGTCCATTTCAAATCAATCTATGTGTATAGTGTAAAGAAATTGTCAAAATTTATTTTGGATACATATATACAGTAGTTTCATCACTATTTTTTTGGAAAACTTTCCCTATTTAAATACCTTGACATCTTTGTGAAAATCAACTTTCCGTTTAAGTGCAGATCTTTTTCTGGACTGTCTTTGTTTTTCCCCCCCACATTAACTTATAGGTCTATGTCTCTCTGTCCTGACTACTGTGGCTTTATACTGCCTTGAAGTAAGGTTGTATGGGTCCCCCAAATTTTTTCCAAAATTATTTTGGCTAGCGTTATGGCATAAGTATTTGTGTCCTCCTAAAATCCATATGTTAAAAACCTAATCACTAATATGATGGTATTAGGAGGTGGGGCCTTTGGTAGGTAATCAGGTCACGATGGTGGAGCTTTGATAAATGCAATTGTTGCCCTTATAAAAGGGACCCCGGAGACCTGCTTATCCCATCCACCATGTGAGGACATAGTAAAAAGGTGCCATTTCTATGTACCAGAAAGGGGCCCTCGTCAGACACCAAATCTGTTGGTGCCTTGATCTTGGACTTCCCAGCCTCCAGAGCTGTCAGAAATCAATTTTTGTTTTTTATAAACCATCCAGTTTATGGTATATTGTTATAGCAGCTCGAATTAACTAAGACAGCCAATTTAGATCCTTTGACTTTTTCATATAAATTTTAAAATCATCTTACCAATTTCTTTAAAAAAACCTGTTACATTTTTGTTAGGAATTGCCTTGAATCTATAGATCAGTATGGAAGGGATTGCCACCTGGACAGTGTTGACTCTTCCAGTAGTTACCTCTGCATTTGTTTAGGTCTTCATCAATTTCCATTTGCAGTGTTTTGTAGCTTTTGGTGTACAGGTGTTAGACATCTTTTATTAAATTTCCCATTATTTCTGAAACTACTATAAATGGAGTTTGAAATATTTATTTTATAATTGCACATTGATAGAATAGAGGTATGTCATCTGTTTCTGTATATTGGCACTGAATCCTGCAATCTTGTTAAATTCTCTTATTATTCTAGTATCTTTTTCATAGATTTTTGGGGTTTTCTATATACATGATTACATAGTCTGAAAATAAGGACTGTTTTACTTCTTCTTTTCTAGTCTATGTTCATTTTATTTCTTTGTCTTGCTTAATTGCATTGGGCTTCCAATACAATACTAAATGGTGAGACTCGATATTCTTACCTTGTTCCTGATCTTAGGTAAAAATCATTGGGATTTAAGTACGTTAAGTTT
>NW_007728550.1:263545-265138 GCF_000696425.1 Galeopterus variegatus | reverse complement strand
ATATGGTTTTTCTTCTCTATGCTATTATGAAGTACATTCATTGATTTTCTGATGTTTAACCAATTTTGAATTCCTTGTTAAAAAAACAAAAACAACAACAAAATTTGATCATGGTGTATTATATATTTTTATATATTGTTGGATTTGATTTGCTAGATTTTTCAGAATAATTTTTTTATTGTGTTCTCAAAGAATATTGCTCTACAGTTCTATTTCCACAGTCTTTGCTTGATTTTAGTATCAGAATAACGTTGGCTTTGTATTTATTTTCTGAAAGAGTGTGTCTAAGATTGCTGTTATTTCTTCTCTGAATGTCTGATAGAATTTATCTGTGAAGCCATTTGGTCCTACTGTTTTCTCCATAGAAAGATTTTTAACTTTTGACTCACTTTATTGATCATATAGTTTTTGATTTTTTAAAATCTTTTTATTTCTTTATTATTTCTTTTTAGTGAAGGTATTTTGGTAGTAACTTAGTTTATGATGTTTTGAATGTCTTTATTTTATTGTCATCCTTTAAATAGAGTTCATGTGGATAAACTATTTTAAGATACTATTGTAGTTTTTAAGAAATTATTTTGAAACGTAATTAATTACACATATCTGTGGGGTAGGGAGTTGACTATTGCTATTTTTGTATAATACTGATCATTTGTGATGATTAAATCAGGATAATTAGCATATTCATCATTACAAAACATACTCATTCTTTGTGTTTATTAACCAATTTCTCCTTAACTCCCCTTCCCTTCTCCCATCCCCTCTTGTAACCAAAGTTCTGTTCTTTGCTTCTGAAAGTTCAGCATATTATTATTATTTTTTATTGAAACGTAATTGATTGTATATCTCTGTGGGGTACAGTGTCGAATATCAGTACCTGTGTGCAATATGTGATGCTCAAATCAGGATAATTAGTATATTCAACTTTGCACAATGTGATCATTCAGTCTCTTGATTTCTAAAGTTTTATTGAAAATCTGCTCATAGTCAATATTTTTGTCCTGTTTTGTTGAGATTGTTGAATCTGAGTTTGTGTGACTTTCATCAAGTATGAACAATTCCCAGTCATTATTTCTTTCAAGTATATATAACAACTATGAGATAAACATACAAACACACACATGAGGGTACTTCAAAAAGTTCATGGAGAAATGAAATTAAAGATAGTATGAATCTTTCTTTGAACTTTTTGATGTGCCATCATGTCTATGTGTGTGTGTGTGCTTGGGTTTGTATATATCACACACGCACTCATACACACACATCCTTCTTTTGACATTCTTCTCCATGTCCCTTAATTGCCCATATTTTACATTTCTAAAAATTTTACATTTTACAAATGTTCAACAAAATTATGTACAGAAGGAACGTACATGAACAAAATAAAGGCCATGTGCAACAAATTTACAGCTAATATCATACTGAATGAACAAAAATTGGAGGCTTTTCCTCTAAGATCTGGAACAAGAGGAGGATGCCCACTTTCTCCAGTCTTACTCAATATAGTACTGAAAGCTCTAATACTACATTTTCATTTTCATAAAGGCATGCAGTTCTGCCAACACCTTGATTTTATCCCAGTGAGACCTGCAT
>NW_007728550.1:242323-263512 GCF_000696425.1 Galeopterus variegatus | reverse complement strand
TGATGTGCCATCATGTCTATGTGTGTGTGTGTGCTTGGGTTTGTATATATCACACACGCACACATACACACACATCCCTCTTTTGACATTCTTCTCCATGTCCCTTAATTGCTCATATTTTACATTTCTAAAAATTTTACATTTTACAAATGTTCAACAAAATTATGTACAGAAGGAACGTACATGAACAAAATAAAGGCCATGTGCAACAAATTTACAGCTAATATCATGCTGAATGAACAAAAATTGGAGGCTTTTCCTCGAAGATCTGGAACAAGAGGAGGATGCCCACTTTCTCCAGTCTTACTCAATATAGTACTGAAAGCTCTAATACTACATTTGCATTTTCATAAAGGCATGCAGTTCTGCCAACACCTTGATTTTATCCCAGTGAGACCTGCATTAGATATCTAGCTTTTGGAACTGTCAGATAATAAATTTGTGTTGCTGTAAGTCACAAAGAATGTGGTAATTTGTTAAAGCAGCAGTAGAAAGCTAATACAGCATTGATATCTTCAGTTCCAATTTAACAGCCCATGGTTTATTCTAGTTTTCTCCCTTGTTGTAACTTCCTTACCAACAATTGAATTCTGATTCCTATTATTCTTAATAAACTTCTCATTCGGTTAACGCCCACGTATGTGATCCATCTCCTGTCCTCACCTCCACCTGCCCACAAGCAGAGACTCCCTCCTCACCCTGCAGGGCTCTCACAGTCAATATCGAGTGTCCTCCCCTTCTGCACAGATGCTTCTCACTGTCCAGTTCTCACGCTCCCTGCAATGCCCCCTCTCTCCCCACAATGTACTGTCTACCTTGCTGTGTCCCAACTGATGGCTTTTCAGCCACATTATCCAGGGCAGGTAAGTTAAGGGAAAGGAAAGCATGAAGAGGAAAGCTCCCTGCAATGCCCCCTCTCTCCCCACAATGTACTGTCTACCTTGCTGTGTCCCAACTGAGGGCTTTTCAGCCACATTATCCAGGGCAGGTAAGTTAAGGGAAAGGAAAGCATGAAGAGGAAAGAGAGACTCTTTTCTGTATTTTCCAGAGAGGACATATTTTACATATTTTCTATTTTCTTCAGTCTATGCTGCATTCTGGATCATTTTCTCAACTTTATGTCCCAGTTCTTTGATATTTTATTCAGCTTTATCTTCCATGTGTTTTCTTTTCACTTTGCTGTTTGCTTTGTTTTGTTGTAGTTTGAATTTCCCCAATAACCAGTGGAGTTGAGAATAGTTTATTATTATTTTTTAACACTTACTGGAATTTTCTCTTCTGTGAATGGCTTAATCTTATCTGTTGCCCAAATTCATATTGGATAGAAAAACACTCTGGCAATGGTTGTCACTGAATGATGGCACTCTGGCCTTATTTGTTTGGAAATGTTTATATTTTCTAAATGTCACTTAATACTAAATTACATTCATCTTCAGAAAATAAATTCCAAAATAGAATAACTGAAAAGTAGTTTTGTGATTTATTCTGTACCTTCTTTTTTGACAAAAAGAGAATGGCAGATGGTGACAAATGAGAAAGGAAGGGATTTATTCTCTATTTCCTAACAAACTAAATTACCTCCATAAGCTTCTGTTTTTTTCTTCAAGCACAATAATATATTTTTATTACTGACTTTTGAATAGTAATTAAAGCCTTTAAACGTTCTATATACAAAGATGGGTTATGCTTAATTCTCATAAAGTTTTAGGAGAAAGTTGATGTCAAATCGCCAGTGATGTGGAGGCCTGTTCATGAAAGGTATCACATTATTTCACGGATTCAGCCTCTGTCCCTTGCATTCAATAGCTTAATTTTGTTTTTACTGGTATCCCACCAACACCATCCTCCGTATTTGTTGTTACACACTGTCCATAACAGGATTAATCTTACAGAAGCACACCACTAAGATTGAAAAACAGGGGTGGGTGAAGAAACCAGGGGGTGGCAAGACATTGTTAGGGCTCCAGCTGAAGAGATCGATATTAATCCACTTCTTTCACTTTTTTTTTCTTATTATTCCTCTATCCTGTCATTTCTGCAAGTCTCTTTGATGATTACAGCATTAAAAATAATACTTATAGACAACTCGAAATCTGAAGGTGATTTTAGCTAAAAGAAAATATCAGTGAGCCACATGGAGACCATGTATGATGCATTATGCTGCTGAGAAATCAAGGATGGATTCTAGAGACCAAGAGGTGGAAAGAGGAAGGGGAAGATCTGGCTTGCACATTAGGCACATCTGAATCCTAGCTCCACTGCAGACTGCCTTGATTACGCTAGCGAGGTTACTTAATCTTTGAGTCACCCTTTCCTTATTTATAAAATGGTGACAAAAAATTAACTGATTAATTCATTTGCTAATTCAGTAAGCATTTATTAAGCACCTACTACGTATCAGTAATGTGAGCTATTTAAAATATTAAGACAGAAGAAAATGGCACATTTTAGAAAGTCAATAAATACCAATTTCCTTTCCATGTATAAGGAAGTAGGTACAGAGAACATTGAATTATAAATTTTCAGTTCCCTGATGATAACTTTAAGCTGAATTTATCTCATTATTGGTACATTAACTTGGGCCTTTATGGTGAAAAGCAGTATCTTATTACCTGGGAATTGACTTGTGAGTTTAATAAGTAATAACATTTACCTCCCTGAAAATCCCAGGAGAGAACTGTTGCAGAGTGTAATTGAGATATTCTCTGTCAATTTATCTAGTGGCCACTGAGGAGTAAGCACAGAGTTTTTTAAGTCCTTCACACAATACGTTGCACATACCAAAGAATTCAACATTTGAAATTATCATTGTCTTTCTCATTTCAAATGAGATCCTTTAATCTGAGATGTGGAAATAATAAAAGAATCATATCATCAATGTGTCTTCAACAATAAGTCTATTCTATATTGTGATAAACAAAGTCACTCACTTTCATGCATACCACACACACACACATACACCCACCCTTCAATATTCTGATATATTTCTTTTGGAGCTGAGAGGCGGTGGTGGCTAAGAACAATCCCCATTTATAATGAGTCTATTTGCCATGTGCCTCCACCAATCAAGATGCATTTCGTGATTTTAAATGATGACTTTTTTTTCAAGTACAAGATTTTATCTGAATGTTAATCCAATATTTTTTTCTAAACATGTGCCCTGGAGAGTAAATCTGGAAGTCAAGGCTCGAAGAGGAGACATGACTTGCCCAAGAATACAGATTGTTCTAGACAGTCAGAACAAGGTAGAGTCCTGTTTTCCTCCAGCCAAGTGCTGCCGGGTCTTTTCTCATACCTGTCTTCTCTAGGATCGAGGAAAATGGTAATGGAATCTAAAATAAAGCCCATCTCAACTTCAGAAATTTTCCTAGAATAACTGAGTCAGTAGGTTTGAGCTTTCTTGGGAATCATTATGTTAGACCTGAGATAGAAATAGCCTATCCCTTGGTAAAAACGTGTTACACTGAAATTGATACTGCTTTTCCCCAGGGTGCAATTAGGAAAGTCAAAGACCTACTTTTGTGTGTTAAGGGAAAATGGAGCAGGTGTCTCCTTTCTCTCAGTTCTCTGGGTCAGTCGTACTCCCGAAGTCTCTCTTTGTTTAGATGTCTATTGTTGTTCTTAATTGCCAGGAATAATTCTACTGGTTGCAACTTAGGATTGTATTAGGAGAAAAGACAAATTCATGGGACCAGGAAAGAGGACATCTTGCGTGTGCCAGATGCTTTCCATAACTGGCCCATTCTGGCTTCACAACCACCCTATGGCCAGGCGTTGTCATTTTTTTTGTGGATTCATCCGTCCATTTACCTGATACATCATTATTTTTAGTGCCTGCACGGTGCTGGCCAACACTGCAGAAGCAGCAATGTTGAACTGAAGAGACACTGTCCCTGTCTTCATGGACATTGCTGTCTAGCACAACAGTTAGTAAGTGAGTAAATGCAATTGTCACTGTCAGCCCCATTTTAAAAATGAGGAACCTGTAGCTTAGTCGATTAAAGCACCTCACACAAGCCATTCACCAGTTAACCAGGAGAATTTAAGGTCCACAGCTTGCCCATGTTCCAGCGCGCTGGCTCTCAGGGTTATGTTTCCAGAGAGGATGCACGAATAAGGATCTCAAGGGGAATCCTCCTTTCAGAGCACAGAAGGGCTGAGGCTTCATCAGCAAAAGCACGCAAAGGCCAAGCATTAGCAGTGTGAGGTAAACATACACAGAGGACGGGCACAACATTTTTAATTTTTTTTAAACAGAACTCTTTAAGAAGCCTTTTAATTTAATAGACTTTTTTTTTTTTTTTAGAGCAGTTTTAGGTTCATAGCAAAATTGGGTGGAAAGTACAGAGAATTCCCATACATGCCCTGCCCCCACACACGCACAGCCTCCCTGACTATCACCATCCTGACCAGAGGTGTGCATTTGTAACAATCAATGAACCTACAGTGATGTGTCATTATTACCCAGAGTCCATAGTTCACATTAGGGTTCACTTCTTGCGTGAGTGAACCCTAATGTGAACTAACTCTCTTTTACATTAGGGTTTTATGTTTAGTGTGTTTGGACAAATGCATAATCACGTATCTACCATTATAGTATCATGCAGAATATTTTCACTGCACTAGAAATCCTCTGTGCTCCACCTATTCATCCTTTTCTCCTTCCTAGCCCTGGAAACCACTGATCTTTGACGGTCTCCATGTTTCTGTGTTTTTCCAAAATGTCATAGAGTTGGAATCATACAGTAGGCAGCCTTTTCAGATGAATCTTTCACTTAATAATATGCATTGAAGTTTCCTCCATGTCTTTTCATGACTTCAGGGCTCATTTCTTTCTAGTGCTGACTAGTATTCTAGCGTGTGGATGTATAGCTGCACAACTTTAATTCTCTTTGCCCCAACAATTATTTTTGAGATTTGGAGCACCAGCTTGGCTATAGTGGGCTTAAAAAAAAAAGAAAGAAAAGAAAAGAAAAGAAAAAAAGCCAAGACATAAAGAAAAAGGGGAACAATCTGAAAAGGGAGGTTGCTGGGAGTTCAGAAACAAATGGACTTCATACTTTCCTTAATTCCTCTAAGCCTCAATTTTCTCACCTATAAAATGCCCGTGGTAATAGTCACTTCACACTGCTTTTGTGATGAGTTGATGACGTACGATGGCATCTAGGACAGTATTAGGCACCAACAGGTGCTTCCTCCTTCACCTTTCAGCCTAGAAAACTCAGATGACAGTACTAGCCACACTGTGGTCAAGCTGTGTCCTTGTGGCCTTTGCTTACATCTGCAAAATGGTTTTCTGGGGTAAAGAAAGATCTTCCTGTCCCTTACTAGCCTCTCTTGGCATTTCCCAGACTCATGCAAAATTTCTGAAACTTAGAAAGTTACTTTTTCTTCAGCATGTTTGTTGGAAACTTGTATCTAGAGACTTTTACACATTTATTTCCCCTAATAAGCTGAGCTTCTAGAAAGCCTATGCTATATCATATTCCTCTTCGTGTTCCCAGTAAGCATTCTGCCACATATTGGATGCTGATTAAATAGTTGCTAGTTAGAGTATTAAAGTCTAATGAAGGCTTAATATAAAAATCCAAAAAACATTCTTTTCTACCCCTTCCTCTCACACAGGGTTTCTCAGCCTCACCACTACTGACATTCTGGGCTGGATAATTCTTTGTTTTGAGGGGCTGTCCTGTGCATTGCAGTGTGTTTACCAACACTCTGAGCCTCTATTCATTAGATGCCAGTAGCTGTCCCTCTCCCTTGTTGTGACAACCAAACATGCTTCCAGATATTGCCAGATGTTGGGGGGTAGGGGGGTTGGCAAAATCACCCCTGATTGAGAACTACTATTTTAAGATAACTTGGTGACTCTCTCACCTACCATAAGTCCCCAATTAAACTTTTATCCTCTCTACAAAATGTCCCTACTTCCTTTTCTTATTTAGCAATATTCCCAGACTTCCAGTGACTCAAGCTTAAAACTGCAGAGATATGTGTAACTCCTTCGTGTCTCTATTTTCTTACATCAAATCTGGGGTTAAGTGTTGAAAGTGCTATGCTCAGGTAGCCACATAAAATACAAGACACCCAGTTAAATTTGAATTCCAGAGAAGCAACAAATAATATTTTTGTATAAGAATGTCTCAGATGTTGCAGGGGACATGCTTATACTGGGAAAGTATTTATTGTTTATCTGAAATTCAAATTTAACTGTGTGTCCTATATTTTTATTAGCTAAATCTGACGGTTTTATTCTATGCCTAAATTGCCTCTAGAAGTTTTTCAACTTTTTTTTATTCCTGAGGACACTGTGTTAACTCAGGCCTTAATTATCTTTTGCCTGGATAGTTGGAATGGTTTCTTTATCCATCAGCAAGCTTTGGGCTTTAAGTACTGGAAAACCTTGATGCCACTGGCTTATGATAAGGAAATGTAATTTCTCTGTAATAATGAGTCCAACATGCTCCAGGCCCAGTACAGGTAGGACTGCAGCTCAGCGTCTCTGCATTCTCCTGGTTCTTGGTGCCTCATGGGTTAGTCTTGCCCACAGACTGGTTCTCTCTTATTTGTGTTTCTTTAGCAAAATTCCCATAGGGCTCTCTAGGTGAAAATTCCAACACATGTTCATGCTTAAACCACTTCCTGGAAGGACCTGCAGAATTATTTTGACTAAGCAGGACTCAGATCCTGGGGTTGGGGCCAACCTCTAAGTGTATGGCTGCAAGGGATCAAAGAAACCAGAATGAAACTGAGGTTGTGTATGAGAGGAATGGGTGGGAGATAGAGTTTGCGTGTGTAAGCAACAGTGCATTCCAGCCTCCTGATTGGATTCTCTACTTAATGTTTCTATTTTCTCAAAGAATATTTTACTTTGGTGATTTATCTAATGAGCATTTGTTGAGGATCTACTGTGTGCTGATGGTTAAATTTTCCTGAGACACACATCTAAACATATTCTCTCTCAGTCTGAAAGCTTCAATGGCTCCCCCGGCCCATGTAATTAATATCCACTTGTTTCCTCGCCATTCAAGGTCCTAATGCTGTGTCATTCCTGTTGACTCACACTATGCTCACCCAAGGTGCACTCTGTTTTCTGATGATGCCTTACCTCTTTCTGACTCCACCTTTTGCTTATCATGTTTCTTCTGCCTTGACCTCCTCCGTCCACCACACCCATCTCCACCTGTCAAAATTCTAATGGATCATTCAAAGAGCAAAATACCATCTGGTCCATAGCAACCAGTCAGATTTTCATGGCAACAATGTTGATTACTCTTTATCTGCCTGCTTTATTGCTAAGTATTTTATACGTTATCTGCCACACAAGAAGCACAGGAAGTAAATATAATTATCTCCATTTTCTAACTAAAAAATAATCTAAGAAACTTGTCTGAGATTCATATTTCTAGCAAGTGGTAAAGTCCGGACTTGCACCTAAGATTTCATTTGCAGAACAAAGTAACCCATCATGATGTTTAAAGATATAAGCATGAGAAGCAGACAGATCTAGTTTCCAAACTCCACTTTGTCTAGCTATACAGCTTTGAAAAGTCACTGAACTTCATCTTTTATTAGTGTCCTGCTGGCTGGCTCTCTATGCCTTAGCCAAACTGGAATTCTTTTAATTTTTAACATAGTGTTTTTCAAAGTACCAAGTCACAACCCAAAGCTGGTTGAGACCAATAATTTTTAACAGCTTTATTGAGATAATCTGCATACCATATAATTCACTCATTTAAGGTATATAATTCAATGATTTTTAGTATATTCACAGAGTTGTGCAAACATCACCACAATTAAATTTAGAAAATTTTATGACTCAAAAAGAAACCCCACACCCTATAGCTGTCAATGTGCCGTCCTCTCATCACCCTCCCAACTGCAGACAACCACTGATCTACTTTCTGTCTCTATAAATTTGACTATTCTGGACATTTAATATAAATGGACTCATATAATATGTGGCTTCTTGTGACTGGCTTCTTGCACTTAGCATGATGTTTTCAGGGTTTATTCGTATCATAGTATGTATCAGAACATCATTTCTTTTTAGGGTTAGATAATATCCTATTGTTTGGATATACACATTTTGTTTATCCATTCATCAGTTGTTGGACATTTGGTTTGTTTTTACCTTTTGGTCATTCTGATAATGCAGCTATGAACATTTGTGTATAAGTTTTATATAGGCACATGCTTTAAAATGCTTTAATTTTTCTTGAGTATATACCAAGGAGAGGAATCACTGAGCCAAATGGTAACTCTATGCTTAACTGTTTGAGGAACTGCCAGACTATTTTCCAAAGTGGCTGAAACATTTTACCTTCCTACCAGGAGTGTGTGAGGGTTCTAGTTTCTCCACATTCTTGCCAATGCTTACTATTGTCTTTTTTTTTCTTTCTTTCTTTTTTGTTTTTTATTATTATAGCCATGCTAGTTTGGCTTGCATTTCCCTGATGGCTAATGATTTTCAGCATCTTTTTAAGTGCTTATGAGTCATTTGTATATCTTTTCCAGAGAATGTCTATTCAGGTCCTTTGCCTATTTTTTAATTGGGTTATCTTTTTATTTATGAGTTGTATGAGTTCCTTATATGTCTTAGATGCAATTTCCTTATCAGGTATATAATTTGAAAACATGTTCTCCCATTCTGTGATTTGCCCTTTCATATTCTTGACAGTATCCTATAAAGTACAAAGACTTTTAAAAAAATGATGAAAACCTCTTAATCTACTTTTTCTTTTGGTGCTTGTGCTTTTGGTGTAAGGTGTAATCAATCATTGCTATTCCAAGGTCATGAGACCTTTGCTTCTGTTTTCTTCTAGAGTTTTGTAGTTTTAGCACTTACATTTATTTCTCTGATCCATTGAGTTCATTTTTGTGTGAGATAGGGATCCAACTTTATTCTTCTGCATGTGAATATCTAGTTTTTCCAGAACTGTTCATTGAAAAGAGTGTCTTTTCCCAATTGAATGGTTTGACATCCGTTTCAAAAGTCACTTAAAATAGATATATGAGTTTATTTCTGAATTCCCAGTTTCATTTATCTATATGTGTGTTTTATGACAGCACCACAATGTCTTAATTACTGTTGCTTTGTAGTATGTTTTAAAATGGAAAAAATATAAGTCCTTCAACTATGATCTTCATTTTCATGATTGTTTGGGCCATTCTCAGTTTCTTGAGTTTCCATATAAGTTTTAGTATCAACTTGTCAATTTCTACAAAGAAGCCAGATAGTGATAGAGAACTGTTTTGATTATGCTGAATCTTTATGTCAGGGAGTATTGTCATCTTAACAGTATTAAATATTTTAATCCACAAACATGAGATGTTTTCTCATTAATTTAGATCTTTCATTTCTTTCAACAATGATTTGTAGTGTTCAGAGCATAAATTTTGTACTTTGTTAAATTCAGTAACTGGGTTGTTTTCATAATTTCATTTTTGGATTGTTTATTGCAAATGCAGAGAAATACAATTACTTTTCATATGTTGATCTTTAATCTTGCAACTTTTCTGATCTCATTTATTAGTTCTAATAGTTTTTATGGATTCCTTAGGGTTTTTATATACAAGTTCATGGATCTGCAAATAGAAATAATTTTACTTGTTCCTTTGCAGTATATATGTCTTTGTTTCATCGTTTTGCCTAACTGTTTTGGCTAGAACCTTCAGTATAATACTGAATAAAAGTGGCCAGAGCAAACATTGTTGTCTTCTTCCTGATCTTAGAGGGAAACACTTAGTTTTACATCATTAGGTATGATATTAACTGTGAGGTTCATAGATCCCCTTTATCAGGCCAAGGAAGTTCCCTTTCATTCCTGTTTTGTTGAGTATTTTTATGAACAGCTGTTGGGTTTTTTCAAATGCCTTTCTGAATTTATTGAGATGAGAATGTGTTTTTTGTTTTTGTTTTTAATTTTATTGATATGATGTATTACATGAATGATGTTAAGCCAACCCTGCATTCCTGGTGTAAATCTCACTTGGTTGTAGTGTACAAAGGTACTTTAAAAAGTTTGTGAAAAAATATAATTAAAAAGATAATACAAAGATTTCCATGAACTTTTTGAAGACCCCCATATATATATTTTATATGTTGCTAAATTCAATTTACTACTATTTTGTTGAGGATTTTTGCATATATACTTATAATATATATTGATCTGTAGCTTTCTTTTCTTGTAATGTCTTTGGTTTTGTTATTAGATATACTGGCCTCATATAATGAGTTGGGAAGCATTCCCTCCTATTCTATTTTTTTGAAAGATTTTGTGAAGTATTGTATTAAGTTTTTTTATAAATGTTTGTCAGAATTGAGTAATAAGGACATCTGTGCCTGAGCTTTACTTTCTGGTAGTTTGTTTTGTTTTTTAACTACCAATCCAATCTCTTTATTTGTTATAGTCCTATTCAGATGGTCTATTTCTTCTTGAGTCAGTTTGAAGAACTTATCTATTTCATATAATTTGTCTAACTTTTGGCACACAGTTGTTCATAGTATTCTCTTACAAACCTTTTTTATTTCTGTAAGGTTGATAGTAATATCTTCTCTCTGTCATTTTTTATTTTAATAATTTGAGCCCCTTCTTTTTTCTTCTTGGTCAATCTTGCTAAAATTTGTCAATTTTGCTTATCTTTTCAAAGGACAAACTTTTGTTGATTTTTTCTATTGCTTTATATTCTCTACTTCATAAATTTCTGCTCTAATCTTTATTACTTCTTTCCTTCTGCTTGTTTTATGTTTAATGTTCTCATTTTTCTTATGCTGTAAGGTGGAAAGTTAGGTTTGATTTGAGATCTTTCTTCTTCTTTTTTAATACAAGCATGTATAGCTCTAAATCACCCTCTTAACATTGCTTTAGCTGCATTCCATATGGTTTGGTATATTGCATCTTTATTTTCATTAATTTCAAACTATTTTCTAATTTCTGTTGTGATTTCTTCTTTGACACATCGGTTGTTTTAGAGTGTGTTTAATTTCTCCATAATAGCCAATTTTCTATGTTTCTCTCTGTTATTGGTTTCTAATTTCATTCCATATTTTTCAGAATAAAATTTAAATTTAATTTCTTTTAAGTTTATTGAGGTTTATTTTTTGGCCTAGGACATGGTCTTCCCTGGAGAATATTTTTTTGTGCACTTGAGAATAATGTATATTCTGATACCTTTGGTTGACATGTTCTGTAGATGTCTATTAGCACTAGTTGGTTCATTGTGTTGTTCAAGTCTTCCATTTCTTTGATGGTCTTCTGCCTAGTTGTTCTATCCACTATTGGAAGTGGGGTATTAAAGTTTCCAAGTGTTATTGTTGAATTGTTTATTTCTCCCTTCATTTCTGCTTGTTTTTGCTCCATGTATTTTGGCGCTCTATGAGATGCAACTAATACTTTTTAAATAAAATAGAATAGAATAGAAAATATCAGAGTGCATTTTTGCAATAAGTTTAAGCAATGTTTGGGTAAGTCTTGCTTCAGTTACGTGTGTGCAGGTTTGTGTGCATGTTATGATGTAAAATATATTTCCTATTATGAGTTGTGGCCAAAAGCACTTGAAAGCCGTGACTGTGCAAGCCTCAGTCTAGTTGCCTTTGGACTGTCATAGCCTGGATTAAAATTCTGTCGTCTTTCCCCCTTTATTTGCCTGACTGCTACTATTTTATCAGCCTCATTTTAGGTAATACCTCCTTGAAGAGGTCTTTCTTAATTTCATGTGACATGACAAGTTTCTTCTGCTGCGTGCTCCCATAACTCCCTATACTTCATGTGCTGTAGAGCTTACAAGAATGATTTATCTCCCTCTCCATTTCTCTACTGTAAAGCTTATGAGGTTGTGGATCATGTAAATCCCGTTCACTGCTCCATCTGTGGCATGGAGCAGACGCTTGGCAAGTTGTCCATGTCCAAAGAATATTTACTGAGTGTGTGATTGAACCATAAGAAAGTGAGAAATGATACCTCCTGTATTATCAAAGCCTGGTAAATAAATATATTTGTGAGAGTTTCTTGTGTGTTAGACACTGTGCTAATTGCTTTACATGTGTCATGTCATTAAAACGTCATGACAACCTTGTGAGTGATATGCTATGGTTGTTTCCATTATATAGAGGAGAAAACCAAGCTTCAAATAGACAAGGTTGCTTTCCCAATGTTGCATTGTACTATCTAGTAAGAAACAAAGCAAAGGTAGCATAACAAGTTATAAAAACTGAGGTAGTAGTGGACTGGAAAGGTCAGTGGAGGTTTATTACAAGTGAAGAAACTGCCCTGGGCCTAGAAGAATGCTGGAATCTGGAGCAATGGAAAAGAGGAGAGCAAACAGCACCCCCCCCCCCCCCCCCCCCGGCTATCTGGTAAGCTGTCTGGTAAGCATCCCTTGTAAAGAGCTAAATTCCCTCCGGGCTTTCGTGTTAATGAAATGTGAAGCCATTGCACCATCTAGTGGTTTTATTAGGCAAACATCAATATCAATCTGCTTTCTCTGTTGATTATCTTTGACATTGCCTAACACAATGAATACTCAAGTTTGCCTATGGATCAGGGCAAATCTTTGTTATTAAAGATCTCAAAAACTGAGGGGTGTTGATAAAACAGAGCAATGAGTCTAGACTTTTAGGCCCTATGTTGGATGGAAGTGTCTTGAAAAATCTGCTTTCTTGCTCCAAACATGCAAAATCTTAGGTGGATTCTACAAGACAATTATTGAAAATGGTACTTATGAATCCAAGACAGAGAAAATTTCTGAGAGTTAAAAACAAAAACAGATCTCAATGCCAGAGCTGTGAGCCACAGCTCAAGTTAGCATAGCTCAGGTTATGAGAACAAGTTCTATCATCTATGCCATTTCTGGGTCAGTTTTGATTAATTGATTTTTATTCTCATTGTTGTTTGTATTTTGCTGCTTTTTACATGCCTGGTAATTTTAGATTAGATGTCAAACACTATGAATTTTAATTTATAGTATACTGCTATAGTCTGAATGTATCTCCCAAATTCCTATGTTGAAATCTAATCCACACTGTGATGGTATTAGGAGGTGAGCCTTTGGGAGTTGATTAGATCATGAAGGTAGAAGTATCATGAGTAGGATTAGTGCCCATATAAAAGGGGCTCCAGAGCGGTGCCTTGCCCTTCCACCATATGAAGACACAGTGAGCAGGTGCCATTTCTATGAACCAGGAAGTGCATCTTCACTAGACACCAAATCTGCTGCCAGCACCTTGATCTTGGACTTGCCAGCCCCCAGAACCATGAAAAATAAATTCTGTTCCTTATAAGCTATCCAGTTTATGATATTTTATTACAGAAGCCTGAACCTGAATAGACTAAGACAGATACTGATATTTCTGTATTCCTATAACTATGTTTGAACTTTGTCATAAGACCCAGTTTAGTTACTTGGAAATAGTTTGCTCCTTTTGGGTTTTGCATTTATGTTTAGTAAAGTGGTACCCAAAGCAGTGTTTAATTTAGAGAAGGGGCTTATTTTTGTATTACCTACAAGCCAAGAATGGCTTTTACATTTTTAAATTGTGGTAAAATAAAAAAGAATGTGCAGCAGAGATTACATGTGGCCTGCAAAACGTGAAATAAACTACATGTCCCTCTACAGAAAACATTTGCTAGGGTTGATTTTTTCCATTCCTGAGGGAAGATTATTCTTAGTATTCTGACTGATGCACTTAATTAGGACATTTTTCACTGTTTCTTGATGACTCTTACAACTTCTGGTTGGGCACAGAATATCACATCCACTGGCCTGACATTAGCCAAAGGAAATAACATGGCTATGTTTGACAACAGGATGAAAAAGTAAACTCCCCTATAAGGAAACCCTACAAGTCACTTGTCAACAAGCAGGGATCTACAGTCATTCTACTGGAAGAGAGAGTGCATAACTGTAAGTCAAATCCAACGTACATGCCTAGATTTAACAAGGTAAAGAGTTTTTTTTTTTTTTAATGCAGCAGTAACTGTGCTTTCAATATGTGATTGCAAAGTTTGTTATAATGAAATCAGTGAAATCTGAAGAATTTTTGTTTTAATTTTGTGTTTACATTTGAGCGAAAATTCTAATAACTTCACATAAGCTTATTTGAAAGTCTTAATGAAAATCTTGAATTTAACTATTGCTGGGAGATTTTAGAGTACACATTTATATTCATGTCTCCACAATTAATGAGAAGGGGTGGAGGCAGAAAATCCAAACAGACATATTTGGGCGTCTATGTTCTTCCAAACACTATGTAGAACTTATATATATATATATATATATATATATGGGTGTGTACATATATATTATATTATATTATATATATATATATATATATATGGGTGTGTAATATATATTATACATATAAATATATTTATAAATTTTTATGTCTATAAAAATAAATATATAAAAATACTTTTAAATATATACATATAAAATATATAAAAATATTTTATATAAATATGTATTTATATGTTATTTATATATAATATTATATATTATAAATATTTATATGTAATATATATCTCCTCACAACAACTCTTCATGGTAGGTATTACTAACCCTGTCAGATGGATGAGAAACTTGAGTTTTACATAGGCTAAATTGGTCATAGTTCAAATTGTCCAAAAACGGTGAGGCAGAAATTAGTGCTCAGGTCTGTTTGACCCAAAGTCCTCGATCTCATCTGCCGTAACATTTTGCTGCCCTCTGCAGAGAGGGAGATGGAGTCGGCATTGCTGTACAGTCATCAGCTTATACCCCCACACCCCCGATCCTCTCTTCTCATTCGCACATGTTAGCCTTTAAGAAAATGAGGTCACTTCTGATGGGAAAAAAAGTCTGAAATTCCTGGTTCATAATAACTCATGATTCTTCTTTGAAGAATTTAAATTTGATACCCACACTTCCTGATTTACCGGGACTAAAAGCAATGGTCTGGTCAAATCAGTATTTCAAGGATGGTTCCCCTTGGTATTGCTCATTCTATGGGGTTTGACAAATGTCTAATGGTTTGTGTTGCATTTTTACTCTATCACACAGAACAGTTTCACTGTCCTACAAATTCTCTGTGCTGTGCTGTTTCATCCCCCCCTCCTCTCAACCCCCAGCAGCCTCTGATCCTTTTACTGTCTCCATAATTTTGCCTTTCCCAGAATGTTATATAGTTGGAATCATACAGTAAATAACCTTTTCAGATTGGCTTCTTTCTCTTAGTAAAATGCATATAAAATTCAGTCATGTCTTTTCATGGCTTGATAGCTCATTTCTTTTTAGTGCTAAAAAATATTTCATTTTGTCTGGATGTACTATCTTTTAATTTTTAGTCTTTCTGAATGTCTTTTCTTTACCGCTTCTTGTATACTACATAGTATTGCATTTTTTTCTTAACCTTTCTGAAAATATTTTCCTCTTAATAGGGAATGTAAGTCTATTTATATTTATTAATACAATGATGCAATAATATGTTTGGTCTCAGTTCTGACATATATATATGTATATATAAATATTTAAGTATGTAATGTTACATATGCAGTGAATGTTATATATATGTGTATGTTACATATAAATATATTTTTTATAAAATATAAATACTGTGGTTATTTGATATAGGTGATATATGATTATGGATAATTATATACAGAAGTCTTTCAATATCTTATCGATTCAATTCCTTTTCTCTTTTGATAAAGCTTTTGTTATGTTTGAAAATGTATTTATAAATTTCATAAATAATTACCTTTGTACGTGATTATGGATAATTATATATAGAAGTCTTTCAATATCTTATCGATTCAATTCCTTTTCTCTTTTGATAAAGCTTTTGTTATGTTTGAAAATTAATTTATAAATTTCATAAATAATTACCTTTGTACTCATATTTGTATATAATACCCTTGGTGTTTTCCTTTTATTGGTTTTCTCTTGTGACACTATTTAAATTAGTTAGTACTCTCTTCTTTTTCTCAGTATCTAGATTGAAATAACACTGTTTTACCTCAAATACTGTGTAAGTCCATTAGCAAGCTTATTCAGCTTTTCACATACTCGCTGCATTTTCCCTCACCTTCTGGTACTTGTACTGTACTGAATCATCAGGACATATAGCCAGTATACGTTATACTGTCTCGTTTTTAAACATCATTTAGTCTCACACATATATACACATACATTTCTATTCACCTGTCCTTTTCTATACACACACATATGTACATGTATACTCACATGCATATTTATATCTATATCTATACACACATAAACACACCAGGTACACACACACACACACACACACACACTCATATGTTTATCTCTCCAATCTAAGCATGTGAGGACCAATTTNAATGCAGCAGTAACTGTGCTTTCAATATGTGATTGCAAAGTTTGTTATAATGAAATCAGTGAATTCTGAAGAATTTTTGTTTTAATTTTGTGTTTACATTTGAGCGAAAATTCTAATAACTTCACATAAGCTTATTTGAAAGTCTTAATGAAAATCTTGAATTTAACTATTGCTGGGAGATTTTAGAGTACACATTTATATTCATGTCTCCACAATTAATGAGAAGGGGTGGAGGCAGAAAATCCAAACAGACATATTTGGGCGTCTATGTTCTTCCAAACACTATGTAGAACTTATATATATATATATATATATATATATGGGTGTGTACATATATATTATATTATATTATATATATATATATATATATATGGGTGTGTAATATATATTATACATATAAATATATTTATAAATTTTTATGTCTATAAAAATAAATATATAAAAATACTTTTAAATATATACATATAAAATATATAAAAATATTTTATATAAATATGTATTTATATGTTATTTATATATAATATTATATATTATAAATATTTATATGTAATATATATCTCCTCACAACAACTCTTCATGGTAGGTATTACTAACCCTGTCAGATGGATGAGAAACTTGAGTTTTACATAGGCTAAATTGGTCATAGTTCAAATTGTCCAAAAACGGTGAGGCAGAAATTAGTGCTCAGGTCTGTTTGACCCAAAGTCCTCGATCTCATCTGCCGTAACATTTTGCTGCCCTCTGCAGAGAGGGAGATGGAGTCGGCATTGCTGTACAGTCATCAGCTTATACCCCCACACCCCCGATCCTCTCTTCTCATTCGCACATGTTAGCCTTTAAGAAAATGAGGTCACTTCTGATGGGAAAAAAAGTCTGAAATTCCTGGTTCATAATAACTCATGATTCTTCTTTGAAGAATTTAAATTTGATACCTACACTTCCTGATTTACCGGGACTAAAAGCAATGGTCTGGTCAAATCAGTATTTCAAGGATGGTTCCCCTTGGTATTGCTCATTCTATGGGGTTTGACAAATGTCTAATGGTTTGTGTTGCATTTTTACTCTATCACACAGAACAGTTTCACTGTCCTACAAATTCTCTGTGCTGTGCTGTTTCATCCCCCCCTCCTCTCAACCCCCAGCAGCCTCTGATCCTTTTACTGTCTCCATAATTTTGCCTTTCCCAGAATGTTATATAGTTGGAATCATACAGTAAATAACCTTTTCAGATTGGCTTCTTTCTCTTAGTAAAATGCATATAAAATTCAGTCATGTCTTTTCATGGCTTGATAGCTCATTTCTTTTTAGTGCTAAAAAATATTTCATTTTGTCTGGATGTACTATCTTTTAATTTTTAGTCTTTCTGAATGTCTTTTCTTTACCGCTTCTTGTATACTACATAGTATTGCATTTTTTTCTTAACCTTTCTGAAAATATTTTCCTCTTAATAGGGAATGTAAGTCTATTTATATTTATTAATACAATGATGCAATAATATGTTTGGTCTCAGTTCTGACATATATATATGTATATATAAATATTTAAGTATGTAATGTTACATATGCAGTGAATGTTATATATATGTGTATGTTACATATAAATATATTTTTTATAAAATATAAATACTGTGGTTATTTGATATAGGTGATATATGATTATGGATAATTATATACAGAAGTCTTTCAATATCTTATCGATTCAATTCCTTTTCTCTTTTGATAAAGCTTTTGTTATGTTTGAAAATGTATTTATAAATTTCATAAATAATTACCTTTGTACTCATATTTGTATATAATACCCTTGGTGTTTTCTTTTTATTGGTTTTCTCTTGTGACACTATTTAAATTAGTTAGTACTCTCTTCTTTTTCTCAGTATCTAGATTGAAATAACATTGTTTTACCTCAAATACTGTGTAAGTCCATTAGCAAGCTTATTCAGCTTTTCACGTACTCGCTGCATTTTCCCTCACCTTCTGGTAGTTGTACTGTACTGAATCATCAGGACATATAACCAGTATACGTTATACTGTCTCATTTTTAAACATCATTTAGTCTTACACATATATACACACACATTTCTATTCATCTATCCTTTTCTATACACACACATATGTACGTATATACTCACATGCATATTTATATCTATATCTATACACACATAAACACACCAGGTACACACACACACACACACTCATATGTTTATCTCTCCAATCTAAGCATGTGAGGACCAATTTCTCAGTTCTTGTACCTTCACTTTGGGTGGTCAAACTTACAAAATTGTTCCTGATTTTAGAAATTTCGTCTCTGTACCATGATGCCCAGAGCATTTATTCCGTTCTTGTCAACTAAGTCTAAAAGGATTCCTTCTAACCAGCTGGGGTACTGCCTCCTATTTTGTCCTCCTCCCCCAATTTAGGAGCTGAAATGCCCAGACTGTCACCTTATGAAAAATCAAATAAAGCCTTTGTTTCCTCACACTTGCTGTTCAAAGTATCCTGCTTCTTACCTTTTTGTCTGCAAAGTTAGATAACTTTTGGGTTGCACTGGAATCTTCAACTTTTGCACAATTACTGGTTACATTTAGTCACAGCCAGTGTAATTGCTAACCATTAAACAAACCATGATTGTGGCATCTGAAAACAATAAGGATTACGGAAGAAAGAGAATAAAATAATCTAGAAAAGAGCTGAGAGACGAGAAAGCAGTAGAATGTTCTCGAAGGAGTAATTTGGGTTTGAACGGAAATGGACAATGTGTATTTGCCCTTTTCCTTTGGAGGAAAACTGTAGTTGCGAGACTTGACATGTATTCTTCCGTAGAACTATATTGTTTACAGGAACAATTTCAAATATAGAAAGAATCTTCAACATCCCATCTCCAGACAGATCTAAATGTCAGGTCTTATCAACGTTAACTATAATATCCCATCTTTTGAGTATACAATTTATACAATCTACATATTTATTTTAAAAATAAAAGACCATTATTATAAAAAAGTATTTTTGTGCGTGTGCTGAGTGATATGGAAATATAGGAAAATGTTACTACATCCTATCCACTATTTGTCCAATTTAGCACTTGTCAAAAGATGGAGCTCAGAGAAGGTTCAGAAATAAAAACATTTACCATGGGTTTTATCACTCACTTGACTGAATGGCCATACTATGCATTTTTTTTGAGAAATTTGTGCATATTTTTAGCTAGTTATGTGATTTAGTTGAGAGTCCCATTTCCAATGGTGATAAAAGGTGACAAAATGAGTTTAATTGGCAATAAGGGGGTGCTTCCCTTTCACCTCTAGGAAAAAAAAACAAAAAACAAAAAACAAAAAACCTCTAGACCAGATGAGGTTGATCCCTTATGTGTGGAAACACATTGCAGAATGTGCTGGTGCCACTTCTCACCACACAACACCTGTCAGGCTGCAGAGAACAATTTGTTCTCTAGCTTATTAGAAGTTAAAACCTCCCATTTTTGCTCCCACTGAATCCAGGGTTCTGGAAACCTCGGTTTGTAGCTAACCTAAACTTTTCAAGTATCTTTCCATTCACCAGGCAGTGGACAAATTTTTCAAGGTCTTATATGGAGCTTCTCTTCCAAACTTTAAAGTGTATTCTCTACCACCTGTGTTAGCACACATTACAAAATGCTTTCTTCATTACTGCTTGTGAGTAATGCCTTGCTTTGTTGGAAAACTTGCTGGAGATATAGGGAGTGTGGATCACACATGTTTTAAAACAGGCTTAAGGTTTATGATCCCAGTCATAATGTGATCCCAGTAATGCTGCTTACTGGCTCAGTGTACTTCATCAAACCACTGACCATTTTGGCTTAAATTTCTTACGTGTATGGGAACAGCCACCTTCATATTCTAGATGCTGTGGTAAATGCTTTATATATGTTAACCCATATTATCGTTGCAGTTACTTTCTGATGAGGATACTATGATTATTCTCATTTTAGATATGATGCAGTGGCTACTGAGAGGTGAAAGGAGCTGGGACTGAACCCAGTCTACCTTCTTTATTCTTATTCACTGTGCTGAACTACCATGAAAAAGCACCGCACAGGGTGCCTGACCTACAGAAGACAGCCAATAAATCTCTGTGTATCTCCCAAAATAATGGTTTAAAAAGTATGACTGAACTGATAGAAAAAAAAAAAATCTGCATGCTGAAGCACAGCATATTTTAAAGAGTTGTCTACAGGCCATGCACATAAGAATCTTTGACTTTACTTCAAACCTACGAACTCAGAAACTATGGGGACCAAGGCACGGGGATGCTCATTTTTTTTGGCTATTCTGGCCAATGCTTTGGACACTGAAGCTCAAAATTCACTTGAGGTTAAAAGATTATGAACTGGGAGTCAAAATATCTGGGCCATGAACAGCTCACATTCCTACA
This sequence comes from Galeopterus variegatus, assembly GCF_000696425.1. Lineage (NCBI taxonomy): Eukaryota > Metazoa > Chordata > Mammalia > Dermoptera > Cynocephalidae > Galeopterus > Galeopterus variegatus. Next base: position 242,770 of record NW_007728550.1, on the reverse strand, counting down.
GCTCTCCATAGTTTGAACTTGCTTTTGTGTGTGTATAATAATTTAAAAACATATACAATTGCAGATAGATCTACCATTTGACCCAGCTATCCCACTGCTGGGAATATACCCAGAGGAATGGAAATCATCAAGTTGAAGGTATACCTGTTCCCCAGTGTTCATTGCAGCACTATTTACAAAAGCTAAGATTTGGAACCAGCCCAAATGTCCCTCTTCAGATGAGTGGATACAGAAAATGTGGTATATCTACACAATGGAATACTACTCAGCTATAANTAAATACACAAACAACCTGGGGTGGGGGGAGGGAAGAAGACACAACAATCACAATTCCTTGAAGTTGATACAAGTGAACAGATATGAGGTTGTTGGGAGTGAGGGGGGATAGGGAGGAGGGAGGGAGGTTTCGGTAATGGGCCACAATAATCAGCCACATTGTATATTGAC
>NW_007728550.1:216610-241334 GCF_000696425.1 Galeopterus variegatus | reverse complement strand
TATATATATATATATATATATATATATATATATATATGTATGTATACATGTGTTCATTTTCAAATTCATTTCATAGCAAAATCCCAGGGAAAACAGCTTAGAGCTCAGTTTTAAGTATAGCCATTGCAATCAGCAGAATGGTTTATAGTGGCAAAAAAGGCAATAGTCAAGTGATACTTGATGAACAACCATCCTTTTTTCTTGTATAAGCTTTTTGGGGTTGGAAATCGGTCTCTCTTGCTCCCTATGTCTCCTGTATTAAGAGTAATGCCCACATATAGCTGGCATTTAATAAATATCTTTGCAATTGAGAAAAAGAATTCTGTGCAATGGGAAAAAAGTTTTCCAAGTAATACTTATTCTAGCCATTGTACTTTACCTGCCTAAAGCCAGGTAGGTCTATAAAATGCTTTTTTACCGGGGCCAACATTTTTATAGTGGTTTTCACGGGCAGAAGGAATTTAACAGAGCAAGTTCACACTGGAATACCTCCGTGCCTTTCAAAACTTCTGAATTCACCCAGATTCTTGTAGTGCCAAATTAATAAAAATTAAATAAAAATGAACAATTACATAAAGAAATTCCGAGCACTTCCTGTAATTAGGACAGTAGCACCAAGATAGGAAAGTGGCAGATCTGATGTGAACCTGAATGTGATTGACACGAATTGATTGAATTATGTTCCCAAAGTTCATGTATTAGAAGCTTAATTCCCACCGTAACTGTTGAGGGTAGGAAATCTTGTTATGGTAATTGAAAGGTGGGGCCTTGAAGAGATAGATTGTAGGGCCGTGCTGTCGTGAATGGATTAATAGTGGCGGTCAGGGGCATGGTTCTCAGGGCTTTAAAGGAAGAGAGCATGGGAGGTTAGTCTCTCTCTGTTCCACCATTTTCTGCCATGTAAGACCCATGGGTCACTATTGCCACCACCAAGACCCTCATCAGATGTATTCCCCGGATGTTAGACTCTCCAGCCTCAGAAACTGTTAGCAATACATTTCATTTTCTTAATAAAGTACTCAGTTCCAGGTATTTTGTTATAAGCAACAGAAACAGATTCATACAGTGGTGATGCTGAATTAGGCATAAAAAAAAGAAAGAAAGAGGAGGGAAGCCAGTCAGTACTGCTTTCAAAGGGAGGAAGGTGGTGTCCCTAGTACCTTAGTGAGAAAGGTTGGTAATTAACATCACATCTGTACATATAACTATCCTGAAGTTATATGAATTGTAATTTGCTATAAATACGGGCACAGACCAGATGTGTGCAGGAGCAGGTATTTATTAACCTTAAACACATACTTGTCGCCTACTACCCATCTTTTTAATAACCAAACTCATGGAACAGTGAATAAGGAGGGAGCCCAGCAGCCTAAGTAGCTCTGTCATCCAAGCAACCTTGGCGATCAGTAGGATGATGATGATTCCAAAGGTAGAAACTAACAGGTAAATAATGTCCTTTGAAGAACGGCGGCTTTTCCCATCCATTTCAAGCCATTTGATCTTTATTATTATCTTGTTTTACAGATGGGAAACAGAATTGGAGAGGGTTGATCATTTGCTCAAGAACCCAGCGAGTAAGGCAACACACAGAATTCAGAAAGGGGAGCTCTTCACACGGCAGGGTGTTCCTTGGAGCGCAGTAAGATTTCTATTAACGAGCTGAATGGCTTTACCGAGTGAGGCTTTTTCAAGCCCAGCGTCCCCATCAGGGGAAACCCTGAGCGGACAGGTCAATTCCGGCCTGTGTTACCGGTCGCAGTACCAACTACCAGCAGAGGGCGCCAGAGCCCTTCGAAAGGCTTTTGGTCCGTCGAACAGTCCTGGCATTTAAATCACTCAGCCCGCGTGAATCAAGCTACTGCTACGGGCAACGAGGGTGGGGTGTCGCACAGTTATCTGACTCCCTCTTTCACTTTCTTACACAGGAAAAAAACGAAACGCACACACAAAAATTCTTTACGGCGTTACTTGTAATCAAAACAGGCTTCCCAAATCCAAATGCAATTAAAACCGAGTTTTCAGACCTTTATCTCCTTCCTCCTGGGTGTATAGCCTGCTCTGGGAAATCCTGCTGGGAAGATTGCTTTGAAAACATGAATACGTGTAGCAGCCCCGTGACTAAGGCACCGGGGAAAGGCGAGCAGGGAAGCCGGCCCATCAATTAAGTGAAAGGGACCTGGAAGATGAGAACAGTTGCAGAGGCTTCTGCGGTGGCAGAAACCTCTCCAGGGCTCCTCAGAGACTAATGACAGGATCATCCTCTCCCCTGGTCTCTGACTGAATTGCTCATCCCGATTCACAAATCCCACGTTCACAGAGAATTTTTTTTTTTGGGGGGGGGAACTCTATGAAAGGGGGCTGATATATAGGATGGGATTCGTGTCATTCCTTAGAAAAACATCCTCAGCCTTATTACTTAAGGCTTTAACCGAACTGTGGCATTTCCAGTGAGGTAAATGGCCCCTTTGTAGAGCAATTATTCCTGCAGCATCTTTGACCATCTTGTTAGATATTTCTAACTGAATTGAGTGTTTCTGAGAATTGTTTGAGGAAATTAAAATGTCAGGCTCTTTAATCTTTGCTAGTTTGAATACTTTTCTTATACAATATCAAAGTGAGTGGGGCATTCCATTTGCTTGCTTGTGACCAAGTTAGGGATAATTTGACATTCGCATTACTTTGAAATGTTGGCTTGAGAGGCTGGTTTTCAAGGGTATTATGCGAGCAGGAGAGAATGTCATCTGCCCTAGTTTGGAGAACATATAGGGTCCTGGGAAGGGGTATCTGACTTGAAACTTGGAGGCTGAGTCAGATCTAGCCAGGCATGGAGAGGTTTGGGATTTGTGTTCTGGACAAGAGGAAGCAACTGTGGGAAGGTTCGGAAGAGAGACAGAGCCTTCAGATCAGAAAGGCAGTGCAGTAGAAAATTATCATGTCCATAGGATTGCTGGGACTTAGGAGAAGAATTAAATCAACTCATCAACCATATCAAATGTGAGCAATGGAAGTATTTGGTCAGATGGAATTTATTTATTCTAAATGGAGAGTTGGATGCTGGATCAGGTCTAGAAAGAATTTCCCATTGCACTGACATTTTGTGTGGGACAGGAGACTCAGATCTATCTGAAAATCCAAAGGACGATACATATTGCAACCTATATTTCTGTGAAATCTGATATATAGAGGGGGGGAGGAGAGAAAAAGAAGAGCACTAATCTCAATTCAGTAGGTTTAATGGGGGGCAATTTGGGCTAATTACCACAATGCCAGCCTATTTCCAGCTTAATATGCTTAATTTGAGATGCACCAGATTTATCAGTTTATGTGTGAATGACTGTCTCTAAGACTGGGGATATGTGCATGTTTTATTGTCTCCTCTCAGAAGCACCTGCAGAAGTCAGTAGATTAAAATCCAAATTTGAAACCTCTCTGGTTTTTTTTCCCCCTGTTTGAATTACTTGGTTAAAGAGCAGTCTACATACAAGTGAAGAACACTGTCTCTAAAGGGATGGGAAATTGAGAAAGCCTCAATGAAAATCTCTGCAAAACAGAGCTAGTTCCTCCCTGTGGTTGTTTCTTTTGTGTTTAGAGTCTGAGGAATTGGTATGGGCTAGAGGTAGGGAGGATATGGACCATCTTGTCGGGGATTCTAAAGAAAGGGGTTCTGGTAATGTGAATTCCCTGTCTCTAAAGGAGAATGTTTGACCTTTAAAGGAAACATGGTTGCCCTACGGCTCAAATTCTACCTGTGGTAAAAGGAAAAGTGAAAGCCCAGAAAGGTTAACTGAGAAGGTAAAAGGTTTTCTAGAACCTCTTTATGTTTCAGCCATCATCAAAATTAATTCCACATGAATCATTCCTTGAATTTCCTTCATGTTCATAGCATGGAGGCTTTGGAGTTGTTAAAGACATAGACACTGTCTTCAAGGAGACAATGCACAGAAAATTCATGAGAGATGTATCAACAGATTAGGAATCATCTGATAAAAGGGATTTTTGTCTTATTCTTTTTATCCTGAATTTGTCATTATTATGATGCTTTTCAAATGAATGTGCCAGGTAGTATGGAAAGACACAAGGAGAAAATATTTGCATTGGGGATTTAGAGATGGCATCAGAAATGGCTTCACGGAGGCTATTCTAGCAGAGCTTTAAAGATGAGAGAAAGTCCTCAGTAAACAAGACAGAGAGGGGTGTTTCAGAAAGAAGAATGAATATGTACGTAGTGTTTAGAGAACCGTCAAGTAGGTTCACAGACAGAGGAAGTTATAGGAGTTCCAGGAGATGTTGGAAGAACCAAAGACAGACTAGGTAATGAAGGATTTTGGGTGAAGTCTTTGGATTTTATTCTGTAGAGTCGTGCTTCTCAATCTGTGGTGAAGAACCAGTTGTTTTGGTCCCCCCCCCCAACTTTTCACAGACTGGTAGGAGTATGGAGTTGGTGCCACCAGTGACTCATGGTGAAGTTGAACGACACTTGTATAGACCCTAGTCAAAGACACAGGTCCACTTACCACTCGCTTGGATAACGTGGCAATGTCAAATCAAATGTCTGTATGCGTTTCCAAATGCTTGCTCTCTGCTTCTGTACTTTCCTTGTCATGGCCAGGAACAAAGGTCATGGGCTGTCACTTGTCCACAAACCACACTTTGAGTGCCATGGCTGAGGATAAGAAAATACCAGGAATTCTAAGCAGGGAAATGACTTGCTTGAATTTGTGTCCTAGGAAGTTACACTAGGAGCAAAGCGGAGAAAGGTTGCCAGGCAGAGACTGAGTCAAGAAAACAATTCAGGAATCTAGAACATTAGTCCAAACAAGAGATGGAGATGATCTCAACTGGGGTCATGAGCATTCTGGAGAGTGGTGGGGAGGGGACGCGGGATAGATCAAGCATTTAAGACTGTTTCAGAAACAAAAATGCCAGGACTTGGTAACTGCTGAACATGTGAAGAGGGACAGAGGGAAGGTTCAAGATTTCTGCAAAACTGTAGGCATTGAAATCCAGTTAACTGAGGTTTGAGGTTGGGGGTCTTAAAAAGAGATTCTGAAACCTATGGGAAGGGGAAAGCGCAAAGCTTTCCTATGTGACTGAAAAGAGATTTTCTCAGGACAGAATAAAATTACACTCAAACTTTAAGATTTGGAACTGGCTCTGAGCAGCCCCATTGGCTTAAGTACACATACGTTCAGCTTGGTTGTAGCAATGCAGTTTTGTGGCGTTAACATTCCTTTGCCCTAAAGTCATGAGCAAATTGCAGATTTGTCAGTGTAACCTCATACCAGCTTCCTGTTTGAGAGCTTCCTATCTTTCACAGATTTAAAAACAAGCCCCAGCTGGTTTGATAAAATGAAAATTACTCTTAGGCGCAAAAAGCCACCAGGTCTGCTGAGTGTGGTTTTGTTGCTGAGATTCAAGGGATATTTTGGTGGGGAGAAGGGTGGAGGGGAATTTGTAACCTAGGAAATTGAATTCTTGTCTCTCACTCACTTACCTCATACAGGGAAGAAACGATTCCTGCAGACACTTGCCCAAACCTTCTATCCCTCTAGACCTCTACACATCACACAACTCAGATGCTCCACCCACATATCATTTCCCAAACTTATCTGTCTCTTTCCTGTGACAATTGCTGTTCCCCCAGCTCTGATGCTGTGCCCACTGCCATGATGCCCCCACCCCCACCACACCTACTCATAAGACCTTCTTTGGATTGAGAAGCTGCATAAGGGTTCCAAAATGGACACGGAACTGTAGGACTGCATCTTTAATCTTTGAAGTCCCAGCAGCCAGTATAGTGTCGGACACGTGGTGGGAGCTAAATGAATGGCTGATGAGTGAGGAATGAATGGGGTTTGAGTCTGGAATCTGCTTCATAATCATTCATTTCTCCCTTCTCCTTCCTGCCTTCCTTCCTATCCTTCTTGATTCCTTTCCTATCTTTTTTCTTTTATTCTTTCATTTTCACTTAATATATGTTACTGAGCATCTACCATGTGCCAAAGTCTGTGCTAGGTTCTGAATAATCCTTGATAAATGAACTCGACTGAATTCTGCTCACAGATTGGGTCACATAATTCCCGTAGTTCCACAGTCAGAATGACTCTTAAATGTCTTTCAGTCTAAACCCAGTTCTTCCCTTCTCATTGTTGCTTCTGTCTATACCAGTCCCCATCCAGTTGTCACTCAGTCTTTGCTTATATAAATCTAGTGATGGAGAATTCACTTCTTTTGAAAGCAATTACCACTCATTGGACCATTTTGACTGTTAGAAAGTTCTTCATAATGAAAGACCTAAATGCTAATGATTTTTGCTGTAGGCTAGTGGGTGATGAGAGATTTGCTTTTCATCCTTTCTACATTTCTGTATTTTCCATTTTTTCTTCAAAAGAATATTTTACTTTCCTAGAGGAATAGTAATTTTTGTAAGATAATTATTGTAAAAGTAAATTTTGTAAAAAGATGATTTTCTAAGTTCTTCCTCATGATAAGCTGAGATCTCTTTCCCTGTAGCTTCTACATATTCACCCTAGTGGAAGCAAGAATAAGCTTTTTTTTCTCTCTCTCTCTTTTAGCATTTAATGGCCTTTGCTCTTTTAGCATTTTATGGCTTATTTTATTGCCAGTACTTCCAAAGTGTTTGACCTGATCAGCGCTATTCAAAAAAGTTCATTCTGGCAAATGAGGCTTGAATAATACTTCCATTTATTAGAAGTAGATAATTCGGTCTCTTCTGAAGATACTTGATTGATATATGTTGATTTTGCATGCTATTTCCTGTTTTGGCAATCAGGATATCAGAATAGGATATGGTTTTGAGAATTCTGTGAGGCAGTACACCATGCTGGTTAAGAGTGTAGATTTTGGAATCAGACAGATATGGGTCTAAATTCAGTCTTCATTAGCTTTGTTGCTTTGGACCAGTTATTTAATATCTCTGGGCCTTGGTTCCCGCATGTAAATTATGGGAGTAATAATGTGCAAGAAACACAAGTGGTATGAAGATTCAATGTGCTAAAATATGAAAAGTGCTTAAAATAGAACATGCATCATAAGTAGGTCTTATTATTTAGCACATTCAAAAAATCCCATTTATTCACATCATACTTAATTGCTAATTAACTGAATAAACATTAATTTCACAAATAGTTCCTGAGCCCTTCTATTAAGCAAGATCTCTCCTTTTTTTCCATCCTCCTAGGCTGTTGGTATCTCCTTCTAACTCGTTGTTTTGATGCTACCTGAGAGGAGGTGTTCCAATGAGTGTGAGTTGCCTAGTGTAGGTATCAGGAAACTCCCAACTGCTTTTATTATGGGCCTCTTCCAACATCTCTAGGTTGGACAGGCAAGACCAGAGTCATTCCAGAACCAGGATTTCAGGCAGGAAAAGAGAAGAATTCAAGACTGACATGAGATAGCCCAAAGGAACTTCACTACCTAAAAACAGGCCTTTGTAATTTTCGGGATAGAAATCCTCTATATCTTCTGTAAGATTTATACCTTGGTGTTTCATTTTCTTTGGAGTGATTACTAATGATATTGCTCTTTCAGTTTGTTTCCATGTGTTGTTCGTACACAGAAATGCAAATGATTTTCTGTCTTGATCTTCTGTTCCCTGTGGTTCTAGGAGACTTTTTTTTTTTTCTTTTTGGTCGATTTCTCGGGATTTTTTATTTCCTCCTTTCCAGTTTATATGCCTTTTATTTATTTATTTCCTTATTGTGATTGCTTGAACTTCTGGCACTATGTTGAATAAAAATAGAGAGAGTAGATATCTTTGCCTTGTTCCTGATCTTAGGGGGAAAGCATTCAGTCTTTCACCTTTAAGTACAATGTTAGCTGTAGATTTGTGGCAGATGTTCTTTATCAAGTGGAGGCAGTTCCCCTCTATCTCCTTGCTGATTTTCTGTCTAGTAGTTCTATCATTTGTAATGAGTGGGGTGCTGAAGTACCCAAATATAATTGTGAATTTGTCTGTTTCTACTTACTCTATTGTTTTTGCTTCACATATTTTGAGGCTCTGTTGTTTGGTATATATGTATGTAGAATTTCTATGCCTTCCTGGTGGATTTAGCCTTTTGTCATAATGTATTGTCATAAGCATATGTGTACACACACACACACAAACATATATTTACTATTTAATCCATTCTCTTTCCATTTTGCTCTTATCATCATCAATAAATAGGTTGATATATGTCTATCCAACTAGATTTTTTAAAAAATTCTTTGGCTTACAAGTATTACAAATTCAATGAAAAGTAACTTAGTCAACAAAAGGCAGAGTTAATAGATTTACACAACTGAGAAGATCAATAAGGGTGGTTCTAGTTTTAGATATAACTGGATTTAAGGACCAAAAATGACATTTTTTTCTCTCTCTCTCTCCCTCTCTCTCTTTGCCTCCCTCCCCTTCTGTTTTTCTGTGTTAGCTTATTCTCACTTATGGCTTCTCTACACAGCATCTGAGATTACCACCCACAGTTCTCCACATGCTGTTAGCAGTTTCAGATAATCCAGATTATCTTTTTTGCCCAATGGCTTCAGAGAAACATTCTAGGATGACTTTGATTTCGCTGGTCTGTGTCATGTCCTCCTGCCTTAACCAATCACTGTGGCCAAGGGAAATAGAATGTTGCAGTTGACCAGTTGGGATCATGGTCCCATCCCTGTGGCATCAGAGTTGGATGATATAATTAACCAACTCAAAAAGAATAGGGTGGTAGGAGGAGGGTGAATTTCTGAAAGGAAAGTATGGTAGAAAAAAAGTAACCCAAATCTTCTACGACATGCTGAAATCAAAAGGTACTATCACCGAAAATACAGCTTCCCTATTGTTAGCTTCAAGTAGAAATTATTTGAGAATTCAATGAGGCAATAACAATTAAAAGCCAATTTGTTTCAAAGATTTGGTTATGTAACTTTCCTGAAATCATTCACAAAGAAATATGAGTTCCCTTTTATACTAGCTTCTTTGTCAACCAACCATCTTCTCTTGTCCATTGTTAGGCAAAAACGAGCGAAAGAAAAATTCTTTGCCCTGTGAATTAAGGAGGGAGGTTTTTTTAAAGATGGAGAGTCAGAGGAAGACAGGATTTAAATGATGGGTGGATTGATATATTGAAAACACTGGGGAGAGCATTCCACACATCAGGAACAAAATAGGTGCAGATATAAGCAGGCAGGAAGTGTATGGTAAGACTGAGTAATAGGAATAGAAGGTTGTTGAGAGGAAAAATGAAAGAAGGTTGGAAAAAATTCAAAAAGAGAGCAGAGTACTAATTAACATGTGTTTAAGGAATCACGAAGGACTGCACAAGTTCAAATGCAAGTATATATATATATATATGTATATATAAATATACATATATATATACATATATATGTGTGTGTGTGTGTATATATATATATATATATATTTATATTTATATTTATATTTATATTTATATTTATATTTATAGCAAGGAGACCATTTGGACCTCATTAGCCTTAACCTGCCTTTCCTTACTGCTGTCCTTCCTCCCCTTCTTTTCTGCACCTCATGCTCAGCCCAGTCTTATCAGTTCTCTCTTCTATCTCAGTGCTCACAACAAGCACAGACCTCCATCATAGTGCATGCTCCACTGTGTTGCAATTACTTGCTTATACGGCTTTCTCTACCATGTTGAGTTTTACAAGGTCAGGAACTGTCCCTTATTCATCTTTGTGGTTGTGGTATTACAAAGCTTTTTGAGCTGATGAGCAAATTATGATTGGAAATTTTCAGTCATTACTTGTAACAGCAGAGGTGGTCATTTCCCTTTGTGAACTGTTCCTTCTGATTAAACAAATGCCCCAGTTCCAGGGGTCACTAAATTTTCCTTTTGAAGGATAGTTTCTTTTAAAGACTGATGTACAAAAATCTGATCATAAAACCTTAGCTAGACATGTAGATCTCTAAGTGTAGCATCGGGGACCTCCACAATCAGTTCTCTCCTATGCACTGCTCTGGGAAGAGGCCCTGTTGTGTGACTCAGTGGCCTGACTCACAGACAGTCAGGGTGAGAATGGCTGGCCTCTAGGAAGGGGATTCTCCCTTAGAATCCCTAATTGACATGCTCAACAGCTGTACCACACCACTGCTCACATCTTTCAAGACTTTAATGACTGTTTTCAGGGTTCCCGGCCCAGTAATTGTCCGTCTCCTGTTACTTATCTCTTTGGAGCAATGCTGACAATGTTTATGAGTCTGGGCTTCTGGGATCAGAAAGAGCCCCCGATCCCAGAGTCTTTAGGCTGATTTGCTGGGAGGTGGAGACTTTCTGGTATCTCATTCCACAAAGGAAATTATATTCTCCCAGGAGCACTAGTGCTGGCCACCCCCAGTGTTGACAACAAACCTCACTTTCATCCACTCGAGCTCAAGGCCCCTCCTGCCTTCATTCTTAGCTTTTAGTAACAGCAGCAGCTGCCTCCGGCCGCACAATTTCTCCTTGTTATTTTTGTTCCCTTTCCTTCTTAATTTTTTTTTTTTAAACCGGGTCTTTACCTTCCTCGAACTGCTTACCCCACGTGAGGCCAAGAGATTAAATCACCTTGGGGTAATTCAGACCCACCAGCTGTCGCTGCTGGCTTCCCGAGATTGTCAGTGACTTCATTGAAAACGTATGTGTGATCTTTCAACATGTGCACAAGTGCAGGGGAGAAAAAGAGCTTGCTCCTGGAAAAAAGTTTCCTGATGTGTCCCTGAGTGTATGCACATGATGAAACAGGATCTCAGGACCGTCATTTCAAATGACTCCCTCACCCCTCTGCTTCCCTTCTTTTGATTTTAGCAGCCAGAGGCCAAAGCTTTGCCACACAGAGAGTACTGGTCTTTGGGCTGTGCAAGCTTGGGGTTCTGGAGGAAGGCCGGGACCATGAACAAGGCCCAGCCATCCTCTCAAGGCCAACGTCACTGTTTTCATCAGCACAATTACCCAATTCCTAGCAACTCCATTTGTAAGAGTGATCTCAGCCCTGTCCCTGCATACTTTTTTTCCCCCAGCAAATAGACACTAAGATATGCCCTGTAGATGGAGCAGCTTCTCTCAGGGAGCTTACAGTCTAGTGGGAGAGCAAGACTTTGACGGGGTAAATATACCTGTGAATGCACAAGTGTCGGCTGATATAGGGAATAAGACAGGATGACTTGAGTCTGAAGTGAAGAAGAAACAGAAATGCTTCTTTGAGAAGAAGTTGATTCTGTAGTTATATTTAGTGCCTTGAACATTACTGAAAGCCAGTCCCAGTGCTATGTGTTGTAAATACAAATGTAGGTGAGACACGGCAGCACTCTTCTCAGCCTCTTCATGATGCAGAGATATGCAAACATTTGATGAACATATATTGTGGTCAGACCTGTCATAGTGATAAACCAGGGGACATGGACACACATAAGAAAGGCAGTTAATACAGCCATGAGAGATCTGGGAGAGTTGACAGTGACTCTCCCACAGCTTGGTCTTGAAGGATGAGCAATAAAATAATAATAGAATAATAACAGCAAACTGTTATTGAAGACTTGCATGTATCATGCAGTGTTCTATTTGCTTGTATGTATGATTTCATTTAATTATGGCCACCCCTCCCTGATAGAGCTAGTATTATTAGCCACATTTTGCAGGTGATGAAATCATGCTTTGAGAGATTAAATCATCTGTTTGGGTCATGCTAGAGATCAGGGTGGAACCCGGATTCTGACCCAGGCTCTAACTGTTCAACTCAATGGTCTTCCTGGAGTTAATCATAAAAGGAAAAGAGAAAAGGTTTCCAGAGAGTGGGATCAGCCCAACAGCAAAGATACCGAGCAGTCAGGGCCATTCAGGGGCTGCAAGCATTGGGCATTTCTGAAACCCACAGAGTACCTGGGGGATGAAGGAGGGGATTAGGGGAGCAGTGGGTACAGGGGGGATTTTGATAACCTTCCCTTGCAGAGGTTCTTTTTCTGGTCATGGCTGATATTCTAAAAGAAAATTTTTGTCAAAAGAGAAGGCAATGAAGAAAAGAAATTCCATGTATTAAAAAAATCAAGAGAAAAAGTGAAAAAATTATATAAATCAGAAAGAGAGAGTAATATACTTTGAGAAAACATGCCATAATGTAGACTAGAAACCCACACAAAAATGGAATCTCCATGAGGGCAGAAAAAATAATAACAATTATTACATTGTAATAATTATATAATATAATTAAATATTGTTACTTTTATTTTGGTGTATTTTATTCACTGATACCTAGAACAGTGCCTGGCTCACAGTAGGTACTCATAAATATTTATTGACCGACTGGCTGGATGAATGAATGAATAAAGCTGATAAGTTGGACCCAAATCATCGAAGTGTTTAGGTGCTATATCAGTAAAGATTTTGAATGTATTTTTTCTGTGTAGAAGGATTATAATCAATGGTTTTTGAATGAAAGGATGACATAATTGTATCTGTATCTAAGAAGAATATCTACGGTTACAATGGGCACTGTGGTTTATGACCAGGAAAAATGGCAAGACTGCAGAAATGGACCATGTAAGGAGCCTCTGCAGAAGCAGGCCAAGGTGGGATGAAAGCTGTGCATTTATTTTGAGGCGTAAGTTTGAGTGGGCATCTCTGTGAAGGTGCCTAGTGGTCGCCGGAAATCTGAGGTCTGTCAATTGAGGAGAAGGTTTGCACACAGAGAAGGAGAGGTAATTCCAACATATACAGTGGTGAAACTGAGTGAGTAGAAGGAACACGGGAATACAGAGAACAGAACTTTCGGGACCTTTTTCTCCATAGGTGGTCAAAAAACATGGATCCAGGGAGAGATGGAGAGAAGAAACAGTCAGAAATGTTGCAGAGAAGCACTCAGAATAAAATGACGGAAGGGAAAAGAATTATTTCAAGTAGGTGGGGGTCATCAGGGTTAAATGCTACAGAAAGGACAGAGAAGTAACCTGAGGACTGAGGAAGATCCCTAGAAGTTGTCACTAAGATGGCCTTTTGGTGACCTTGGAGTGAGCCATTTGTCTGAGAAATTAAACAACATTCCTGTGGGAGAAAGTGTTAGATGTGCTTAGGATGTTTTAAAAGGAGAGATTAAAAAAAGAGTGGTAGCAATAAATAAATAAATAAAGCCTCTTTTTTCTGAATGGAAACTCCTAAATAAATGAATGAATGAAAAATGAAACCCAGATTTCCCTTAGTGGAAGTAGTCTTCTTAGAATCCATTAAACTAGCTCATGGAAGAGATGGTGTAAATATTTATTGACTGAGTGAATTAGGAAATATATGGGGAAAAAAAAAGAATTCATTCATGCAGAGTGAGCAGGGTTGGTTAATAGATTCCTGTGGGAAAGTAGGAACCTAATTATGGAAAGCAGGAATTAAGCGTGATTATCAGAGGTGTCTCTTAGCATTTTGGACCTTTCTAAAGCTCAGTATATTATTAGTTCATGGTGTTGCTAACTAGCATATATAAGCATTTTCTTCTCCCAAACACTTAAAAGTCCTGGAAATGGAGGGTGGGAATTGGAAAGGAAAATGACATGGCAGGTCAAGAAGAGAGAGTAAGGCTTAAAACATTATAGCTGAAACTCTTCCCCAATGACCCAGCTAGCAGGAAACGCAGGAATGACAGATCTGGGGAAATAGTACAGATTTGGAAACAGAGTTGGAAATAAGGCCAATGAGAAAATTTAGTGGAGATAAAGATGTGGAATGTGGAAGAATAAAAGTTTCCTTATAATTTTTACAGTGAAACTTACCAAGTGCTTATATTCCAAGATTTCTTGTATTTAACACCTTATAAGGAGATAAATGTCAATATCACTCCCAGTATTACAGTGGAGAAAACTGAGGTGTACAGAAATTAAGAGATTTGTTCAAGGTCACGTGGCTTGCAAATTTCAGAATAGGAAATAGCACCCCATCCAGTTCCTGAATCTGAATACTTAGCCCCAACACTATAACAACACCTCAGATTATGCAAAAAAAGCATAAATTTCAAAATCTGAGATATTAGAATTGTATTTGTTTTTGGTGATGGTGATATCTAAGTGAGAGGTCGTGTGTTGGGTGGTTGAAAAGCAGTGAAAGTGAGGATTGAAGACTTTTACCTCTAGATATTAGATGGGTCAGCAGTAGAAACACTGAAATTTCTCTGGTTAATCGCTGGAAAAACTTATGCCTATGGAGTTCTCTTGGACACTCTCCCGTCCCCTCATAATCCTGCGTGTGCACATACAGATTGATATCAATTTCCAGCGGCAGAGTTACCATCTGTGTTTGGGAAAGCTTCACAAGATGCCATGAGAGTCTTTCTCTTTCCTTATCCTTCCTCAGTGGGTTCTCATGGGGGATCAGTTGCACTTCAATAGCAAGAAAAGAGTCATTCATTTTCTTGGCTGAACAAGTTTTTTTGGAAACATAGGGACTAATATAATCCTAAATGTCTGTTTTCTAAAAGTCACCTGGTTAGTGGGGGTTGACAACTTACTTGAAGATTAATGAACCTTGTACTTCTTTGTCATTAGCTTGACCAGATTCTGGGGCATTCATCTCGTTACTGCATGCAGCATGTCCTGGTTAGACAAGTATTACCGAAAGATACCCAGAGTGTACAGAGAGTTGACAAGACACTTACAGCATAGTTATTGAGAAAATTCTCTGCATAAGTCAAATAGGTATTTAAAAATGGGAGGGATGACACCTGAGTGATCACATGTCCGCATTTTACAATTGAAGAAACTGAGGCTCAGAAGAGCAGACGTTTTTCTTCCCAAGGCTATTGGGTGAGTGAATACTATACCTGGATTGAAAAACATTTTTGGTTTTTATTAGCTATCAATGACTGTAGCAGAGATTACCTGCAGCTGAGATCGTAATCCAGTCCCCCCTTCCATTTAGTAACAGCCCCTAATTTTAACATGGGCACATTGTTGTGCAAGCAAAAGACCAAATTTCCCACCTTTCCTTACATTAAGATGCAGCCACGACTATATTCTGGCCAATGTTATAGAAGCAATAGTATCAAAAGGATTTTCTAGAAACTTTCTTTAAAAGAGAGGATGCCTGCCCTTTTCCCTTTACACATCACTTTGCTTTGGGAATATGAGTGTACTCGCCGATTTCAGAAAGTAATTTGGATCATGAGGGTATTTGGAGAATGGAAGCCCACAAATACGGCACCAAAAACAGGAGGATTTTGGTTGCTGACACTGTGGAGCTAATACATCGAGTATGGAATGCCTACCTCAAGATTTCTTAAATGCACGAGAAATTTTTACTTTAAGAAACAATTTTCTAAGTCTCTTTTACTCACAGCAAAGCCTAATGCTATGAACCACATATGTATAACTTTCTACCTTGGTAACAGCATTCAATGACACTTTGACACCTGGTGTTTGAGTTGATACTGAGATACTTTATCTTCCCACCTACTTTTGTACAAGTAGCAGTAATCTCCAGGGTGGGAATTCGAATAGCATTGGCTGGTCTGACTTATTTTCTGCTCTGAAATCATTCTCTGTGATGTTTGGGCCTTCCATGCTGCTGAAGAATTAAAGAAAACTTGGATTCTTTAGGGTGATGTAGATATTAAAAACCAGGATTTCTTTAAGTTTGGGCCTCCCATTCTGCCCCAGGGATATTAAAAATCAGTATTTTCCTAGGCTTCTGGGTTTCTGAGACTGCTCCTAGCTTTAGCGGTCCATTCAGAAAGTCCAAGACTTGTTGATGACCAAAATCAATCTGATCTTGACCAAGGAAGGCATTATCCAGCTATGACACATCCTCATTGTATGGGGAACTTACACAAGATAGCATTACACTGGATCACATGCAAGAACAAATGCAAGAAGCCATTTTGCAACATTCTAGATTCTTTATATGGAAATATCCCAACAACCATAACTTACATGGGAGTAGGGGCTGTGAGAGTGTTATTCACTGCAGTTCCCTCAGTGCTTGGCACAAAGTAGACCCTTTGATGAATGAGTTAAAACAGAGAGAGAGAGAAGGAAAAGAGAGAGAGAGAGAGAGAGAGAGAGAAAGGAGGGAGGATACAAAAAATGAAGAGAGAATTTTATGCACAACTGTCTAAATGATAGGTAAGTGTGTGTATGCACATATATGTATCTTTATTTCAGAGTGGTAAAACTTTTTGAAAACTGAACTCCCCTTTTGCATTTATCACATAGATTCTTTCAGTTATTACTAAGTTTTGCTAATAAGGGTGTTCTTGTGAATATCAAGGCACCAATGCCTTTCACCCAATTAATTGCCTAACTCAGCATTATCCCTGCTGCTGGTTTTAAAAGGCCCTGGACCATTGACCAAACATGTCTCAGAGTAATTTGCTTCACTCTCCAACCTTTGTTTTCCCATTTGTTGCCCCCACATATTGGGGAATTCTTCAGCTTCCTTGAACTCTGCTGTAGAGAATCATCTTGGGGATATGGTTCTCTTGAGGGACCTTGGGAGATTTGTCAGTTTCTATGACTACTTGGCAGGCTCCAAGGCAGCTGGGGCTGTGACATGGAAACTGCTCTCTCCTAAGCTCTGTTATTTCAAAGATCTTTCTGCCCCCACATATTGGGGAATTCTTCAGCTTCCTTGAACTCTGCTGTAGAGAATCATCTTGGGGAAATGGTTCTCTTGAGGGACCTTGGGAGATTTGTCAGTTTCTATGACTACTTGGCAGGCTCCAGGGCAGCTGGGGCTGTGACATGGAAACTGCTCTCTCCTAAGCTCTGTTATTTCAAAGATCTTTGTTGAAAAAGGGCAGGAAGCCTCCTGTGAAGTAATGGAGATGATGAGCTCATGGAACCCAGGGAGGTCATGGGAGGCCACCAGCTGTCTCATAAGCTGGAAGGGGCAAGGTTAAGGGTGGATTTATGTCTCTCCAACTTAACTGAAACCTACAGGCATAAAGCTACCACTCCGAGCTTTGCAGCAGCTATCTCAGTAATGACGGTATGTGCAAGATAAACCAATGAGGTTACCATTTAAAATTCAGCTTTATTAAGATTTAATTCACATATCATGCAATTCATCCATTTAAAAGTGTACAATTCAATGGGTTTTAGTATATCCGAATCACTTTATTTGAAGAACTGCTGATCCACACCAAAAGCTTTGCCTAGGGAAGGGTGAACTCTTATTCAGACAACATTGCTACTGCTCAAAACAACGTTTGGACGTTCCTGATAACTCCCTTTAAAGCTTACAACGCATTCTTTTCAGTCTTCCCTACAGTGCTGAATCTTTATCCTTTGAGGGTGGAGTCAATAGTTTGGAAACAGACAAGTGTCCTTTAGAACCAATTCTGTTGAATGAAGACTATGATTAAGCTGTGTAATTATGTTTTGGGTCAAAAACAAAAGGGCGAATTAAAGTCTTCATTTATTTTTCTGTGTGGCATGAAAACAGGTCCTAAATGGAATAAATAAATTATTGGATTTAATTTCTCCAGCTAATATTGTTGTATTAATTGGCCAACTTTCCTGTCAAAGGGATAAATTAGTTTCTTTCCCTTATAGTCACACTTGTATGTGTGAATGATCTCTTCACTAGAAAGAGGGGTGGACAGAACACTGGCCCAGGAGACAGAATGTTAGAAGAAAAATCCAGGGACTACCATTTACTAGCTGTATGACCATATGTATGTAGCCTCACCAGGTTTCCATTTCTGCCCCTGTAATTGTATAGTACTATCTACTTCACATATTAGGTGAGATTATACATGTGACTCCTTTATAAACATTAAACTGGAAAATGTGGCACATGAAAACTAGAGCATGTAATCTAAAAATGCTCAGTGTTACAAGTTCAAGAAAAAATATCTTCCAGAGATGAAAACCAGGAGCATTAATGATTGGATGGAGATGTGCTTGGAGACATCAATTTCTAATAGGGCCAGTCTGGGAAAGAGTAAACCTATGAGTCTTTTATTCTGGCTTACTAAACTTGATCAACTTGTTTTTACAAAACCCTTAAGGTTCATGTAAGATACATTTTTCAGTCTTTCTATCTTCCTACTCTTCACCTAGGCCATGCCATTCAGTCTTCATATTTTAGTTTAAATATCACTTTCTTATGCATTCCTTTGTGATCCCCTCCTCCCACAACCAGGTAATATCCCCTGACACATAGTCTCATGATACACACACTTCTCTTCTATGAAAATGATTTTCTATTTGCAATTATTTATCCATATTTATTAATGTCTCTCCTCTTTACTAGATAATGTCCTTCATGAGGTAGTTACTCAAAAGGTAACTAGTAATAAATGCTGGACAAGAACTCAGCTTTCTTGACCCCTAGTCCAGTGCTCATTTTGTTGTAGCACATTGTGTGAGTAACATTTCCAGAGGTTTCTTAGCATCAACTCTATGTGTCACAGGGTTAGTTTCTAGTATGTGCAAGAAAAACCCCCAAACACAGTCGTTGTTGTTTTAATATCTAAAAATCAAGGTTTCTTTCTCTTTTATGTAATGTCTGAAGGGGTTTGTATTTGGGACCAGAGTCTTTCTCTTTTACTCTTTTGTACGTGGCTTCCATTCCCAAGTTCATCTCTGTTGTTTTAATATCTAAAAATCAAGGTTTCTTTCTCTTTTATGTAATGTCTGAAGGGGTTTGTACTTGGGACCAGAGTCTTTCTCTTTTACTCTTTTGTACGTGGCTTCCATTCCCAAGTTCATCTCCTTTTCCAACATGGTTGTTCCAACCAGCATTTAAGGAGAGAGAGGGGAGACAAAAACAGCCCTCTCTGGTAAAGGACATGTGGAGGAAGCAGCAAGCAACCCTTCTGCTTACACACACTGGGCAGCATGTATCACATGCCACACCTCGTTTCAGTGCAGGAGGAAAACGAAGTGTGGATCTAGGTGGCCACCTGCCCAGCTGAGGAAGAGGCTTCTGTTGCTGAGGAGAAGGGGCAAGTGGATATTGGGGGACAGCTCCCACAAACTCTTAGATTTTCTCTTTTTTTTCTTTTATTTATTTATTTTTAGATAGTGTTTATTTATTTTTAGATTTAATTTATTTAGTTATATTTAGATCTTAAATTTAACAGTTAGGTTTGCTTTTTATTATTGTTTTAGAGTAGGATTTGTCAGGGCTGGAAGAAAAAAAAATCAAAAACCCCCCAAAGTTTCAAAATACTTTGAAGCCCTCTTCTGTGACTGTTCATATAGAAATGTCACGGGAGTAAAGAACTCTGGAAGTTTGCATTGGGAGTGACTAATTTGAGGGTGGGTAGGTAAGTGCGAAATTGAAAATTCACAGCACTGGTCTTATAAAATATTTTATNAGTTATATTTAGATCTTAAATTTAACAGTTAGGTTTGCTTTTTATTATTGTTTTAGAGTAGAATTTGTCAGGGATGGAAGAAAAAAAAATCAAAACCCCCCCAAAGTTTCAAAATACTTTGAAGCCCTCTTCTGTGACTGTTCATATAGAAATGTCACGGGAGTAAAGAACTCTGGAAGTTTGCATTGGGATTGACTAATTTGAGGGTGGGTAGGTAAGTGCGAAATTGAAAATTCACAGCACTGGTCTTATAAAATATTTTATTCCTTTTTTAAAAAATTTACACAAGAATTTAATACTAATTTATCCATTCATTGACTGAGCACTTATTGAGAGCCTGCTAGATGCCAGGTGCAGATTTGGTTTCCATCTGCAGTGAAGGCTAGGATAAACGGATCCTGATTCCTCAGCCCTGCAAGTGCCATGCTTCAATCAGGGACTGATTGAGCTGTGCAGCTGCCATCTGAAATGCTCCATCATCTCAGTGATCTTATCTCAAACCTTGATCCTGATTCCTCAGCCCTGCAAGTGCCGTGCTTCAATCAGGGACAGATTGAGCTGTGCAGCTGCCATCTGAAATGCTCCATCATCTCAGTGATCTTATCTCAAACCTGAAGAACGAACACAGTATTTCCTAAGAGAGGATTATTTGGTTTCTTTAGATGCTGCCCCTACAAAATGCTATCTTTCTCCCTGAGGAGGGACCTTATTGCAGGGCAAAGGACTTTAGAGCTATGTGTACTTAACCTGGGTCCTGGCACAAAGCAGACTCATGTTCAAAACTAGTATGTTGCTTTATTTCTTTGGGCACATGCCAGGCACTTTAGCACATAGAAGGGATCACAGTGAGTTGTCTTAATACCTCTGTGAACAAGGACTGTGCCATTCGGGTAAATTGAGGAGGCTTGCATCCCCTTGCCTCACACAGCCTATATCAGTGATCTCACTCAAGTCACCTCAAACAAATAAGCAACCTAAGTAAACTTACTAATTTCACAGTCTCAGCTTCAAGGCAAGTCTCCCAGGAGATCTTCCAATTAGATCATACTTTAGTCTTATACAAATTCTAAACCCACTACTGCCTTTGCAGGGTGTACTATTATACTCAATTTACAGAGGGAATAATAGAGGCTCAGAGAAGTGAAATAGCTTCCTCAAGGTCACATAGTGTCTAGGTGACAAAGCCAGGAAGCAGTGCTACTGCAGCAGGTTCAGTTCTCTTTGTTCGCAGGAAGACTATCTGAATGAGTGAATGAGCTCTCGTGGGGGACCCCTTGAAGAGCTCTGTCCTTGTTTCTACAGAGCTGATTGTGTTTGGGCAGGATGCCGATAGCTAACATCCGTGCACAGCTAAGGGTCTCTGCAACTGGAGAGATTGACCACTTAGAACTTTAGAGCAGGGCCTTCCTACAAGATTTTTCAAGTCCAACTCTTATAGTTTACACTGAAGAAATGGCACAGCTCCTTCTCCATGGTTACACACAGAGCCAGTGGCAAGAGTGAAACAATAGCCCAGGTCTACTATGCACTGCTAGCAAAGACCTCTTTATACCTTGCTCTGTGGACAATGAGTAAGGAAGGGGATGAATTCATAAGGTAAAAGAACGTGTAATCATGGAGTGTGAGAACCTTCTGTTCACTGTACTTACAGGTTCATGTTTGAGAGCTGTGGGAAGGTTAAACTAGGGCTGACTGTTGCATGACTAGAGGAAGGACAGCCATGTGTATCATTTCTCATGCCCCCCTGCATAGCTATGAACAGGGCCATAGCTCCATTCCCACTGGAAGTGGTTCCCACCCTAGTTGTTATCAGTTACACCTGAACTACCATATCCAGTAACCACTTAGTAAGGATTAGTTGATAATCAGCTGAATGAAGGCAGATGATGTCAGAAGGAGGATCATGGGGCCTCCTAACAGCTTACTTTATATTTCCCTGGTACTTGTCAAAATATATCTTTTGTGCCAACATCATGTGGCAGGAAGGGCACCCAGATTAGAATCCTGGTTCCATCATGTGCTACACTCACTCTAGGATTTAGTGCACAAGTTAAACCCAACTTCATCTACAGGAAACTAATACTCACATTAGGGTGTGTGACTGCAGGGACCCTGCCTACCTGTCCATTAATGTGCCCACAACATTTAGCACATACTGGACATAGGACACATTCAATGAATTCTTGTTGAATAAACTGACACTTGTGACAAATACTTAGAATAAAAAGGGTACTGAGGGTTGGAGTGGGACTAGTTAGAAGCTATTTTCACAATAAAAATAATAAGGAAGGAAAAAGCTTATTGCTCAGAGCAGAAGACATAATGTTACAGATGACAGTGAGGAAACAGAGCTGTATCTCTTACAAAATGTGTCATCTCTGTCAAGGATGATGAACTTCCATCTGGAATAGGAAGAATGTGGAGACAAGGATCCATGAAGAAATAGCACAGCACAGAGTACAAGATGCAAAAGCTTTATGTGAGGTCAAGATGCAGAAATGAAAAAAGTTGGTCCCATGGAGTAGGGACAGACAGTTATTAAAGGACTTGTCAGGCACGACATTAGGTGTGCTAGGTATGCTACCGGATTCCTTTCTCACAACAGGTCTGGAAGACACATGTTACTATATCTATTTTACAGCTGAGGAAACCATTAAACTGGGGTGCAAAGAAAATAAATAATTTGCCCATGGTCACCACCTTGAAAAATTGTTTCGTACAGACAAGACTTGAACTCACACCTAAATCTCATGCTTTTCCTGCTAAGAACTTAAAAAATACCACTGTGATTGCAAGTAATCAAAGAGGAACTTCAGAGGACAATTCGAGAGGACTGAAGGTGGACAAATTATTCAATTTTAAGTAAGAAAAAAGATGAATGTTAAAATTGACATGTAAATTTAATACCCAACCCCAAGAAAACTCTACAATTGATAATTAAATATATAATTAAATATATATAATTAAATATATATATCCCCTCTGTAGTTGGAAAAGGAAGAAGTGATCACTAGGAACTGGTATGAATTACATGAAAATAAGAAGAGGTGATGTCAAATTTACCTCCTTCCTTTTCTGATAGAGTTGTCAAACTAGCAAAGCCTTGGGTACCACTGATGCCATGGTGGTCAATTTCAGCAAGGAACTTTCCTTATGAATATTTTGAAAGAAAAACTTGAGGAATGAAAGCTAGAAGATTGAAAATTTCAATAGATAAACACACTGGTTGAAGAACGGAGTGATCTTTAGCTACTTGACATACTTGTCTGTCCTTGGTCTTTGTTGTCAACATTTAATCAACTGTTTGAAATTAAGACTGAGTTTGTCTGATGTCTGATGGCATGGGGTAAGGAAGGATTGTTGAATAGAAGCCTGCATCAAGACTTCAGTCCAAAAAGACACAAGCGTGATGGAAACAGACCTGTTCATTGAAAAGGGTCACTTTGAGACAGGGACACACTCAGGAAAGAGCAGTAAGACCCAGTGGTGAACTGAGCTAAGAGCTGATGAGCTGGCACAGGGTGTGACAGGAATGCACTTGTACCAAGGATGACAGAGCTGCTGTTGGACAATCAGCAGGTTTATCCTGGAGGGGAGTCTCCTGAGCACTTCTCACTTTACCTAAAGACAGCAAGCAGTCACAGAGTTTTGAAGAAAGAGAGCTAAACCTGCCAGTTGGCAGTGCGTGCACGTGCACAGCTGCATGCATATGTGCACACACGTGTTGGGGGAGAGAGTCATGTGACTCTGGATGTGGGGGTCAGAGCCACGCAGGAGTGGTTATTTAAGCTAGAAGAAGAAGAGAAGGATTAGAGGGATTTATTAGTCATCTTCAAATAATCAATGGGCTTTTTATGTGGAGAAGAATTTTTTTTAACTTTATTTATATACATGCTTGCTTTTCATGTCTTTCTTCCAAAAAGGTTTTGAAGTCACTAAAGAAGTATTCAAAATTGACTCTGAGTAGCTTCAGAAGTCAGAGCTAGGTCACCTGATGGATATCGTTAGGAAGGCGTCCTAACCATCTAAGCTTCAAAACAATGGAGTGACCTGCTGGGCAAGCAGTGACCTCCTATCCCTGGAAGCAAGTGCAAGGGGGCCAGAAGGGATGTGCACACACACATAAACACACACCCATGTGTGCACACCCACACTCTTGAAACAGTATGAAGAATTGACTCAGGTGGCTTGCTAGGATGTCTTCCAAGGAAGACATTCTAATTGTATTTATTTAATTAATTTTGATAATTCTCCTGTATACCTTGTTTTCTTTTTAATACTCTTTTCATAACAAACACAATATCGGTCCAACAAACTTCAGGCTTCTGGCTCAAGTCATTAATGTCCTGCACAGCTAAACCCAAGCCTGTGAGGGTAAGGGCACCTTTTGGGAGTTTAACTAGTCAGACCTGACTTTCTGAAACACATAGTGATCGTGAGTTTATTGTTAAATAATCTCCAGTTATTTTGAAAAGAAGACTAGAAACTGTGGCAGAGCTGGGAACAAACTACACAAGAACACTTTCTCTCCAATGCCCCAGCTCCTGCTCTCTGTACAACACTATTCTGCATAGACAAGCCTTTTATTTTTCCTATTCTCTGCTTGTCTCTGTGCAAACTTGCTGGCCCTTAACTACTCTTTAGCTCCTGGGGGCAGGGAACACTGTAAGAGACAGTGGACAGGAACGGGAGAGGCATGTTACATTTCATCAAAGGAGTTTATGTGCAAAGAAAGAAGAAAAAAAATTAAACAGGGCTTTCTGCTTCCCACACAACCAAGGACAAATCAAACAAGTATAAAATTACAATCATCAGGGAGAGGCATGTTACATTTCATCAAAGGAGTTTATGTGCAAAGAAAGAAGAAAAAAAATTAAATAGGGCTTTCTGCTTCCCACACAACCAAGGACAAATCAAACAAGTATAAAATTACAATCATCAAATTCTCCCTGTTGTCTTGAAAGTCATGGCTAGAATATAGACTCTTATTTCTCCCAGAGTCACGTTTGCAAATGCAGGAAACCGTAGATGGCACTTTCTGGAGGCAGCCTTCCCTGGCCTTCTCCAAAAAGTTATCCTTTCCTTCCTCTAACCTTTGTATATGATCTTCTGGGCTGTCGTTTATTTCCATGCTTGTCTGTCTTTAAGAGGCAAATAACACAACACTTGGAGCATGTGCCCTGGAGCAAGACTGCCCACAGTCCTAGGCTTTGGGCAATTCGCTCATTGGCACAGTGGGGATAACAGCATCCTCCTTATAGGGTTGTCCTACTTACCTCCATGTGATCATGGTGCATGCAAAACTCTAAATAGAAGATGATAGTGGTTAAGAGCATGGGCTCTGGAATCTGACCTGCTGAGGTGCAAGTTCTTCAGGTCTGTTGCAATGCTCCATAGTTAACCTTTCTTAGACTCAGTC
>NW_007728550.1:212301-216295 GCF_000696425.1 Galeopterus variegatus | reverse complement strand
GAGGTGCAAGTTCTTCAGGTCTGTTGCAATGCTCCATAGTTAACCTTTCTTAGACTCAGTCTTCCTTGGCTATAAAGTGGGAACAATCACAATGTTCTCTCAAAGAGGTTGTTGTAAGGGTGATGCCAGGAAAGTTCCTGGCTCAGGACACTCACCTCTGTACTCCTAGCACCTTTTTGGGCTGGCACATAGCATAGACCATTGACTTTATGGAGCCTGACTCTCTTGGCTAACAACGCCCCTCACACTGCCCTCCCCAAACATACACACACACATAAATACACCAAACACACCACAACCCCCAAACAGACATATACCACACACACACCACACACAAACACCAGACACACTCACATACAACACACATATGCAACATACTCCACACCACAAACAGAAACACCCTTTACACACACATACATACACAACATACACATGCCACAAACATAACAGCACATATGATACACACACACACCATACAAACACCAGACATATTCATGCACACACATACACACGAACACCACACACACACACAACATACACCAAAAACACAAACATCACATAAGCCACACATACCACACACCAAGCACACACACAGACACCATATACCACACACACTACTCACACACACCACACAAACACAACATACACCACATACCACAATCACCATGCACATACATACACACAATGTATACATGCCACAAACACAAGCAGCACACGTAACACGTGTACACACCACATAAACACTGGGCATACATGTTGATACACACCACACTCACAAACACCATGTACACATACATAAAACACACACACACACACACAGGCATCCTTCACCTTTCCCTCAGCTGCTCTGTTGAGCTGAAGGTAGCTGTGCCAATTTCAGGATGTGATTCAGCTTCTAGGGCCTGCTGCTGCAAGTAGGAGGTCTCTCATCAGCTGTGGCTGCCACCCTGGAAAGTCATGCAGGATGAGTTCCAAATTTGCATTTTAGCCTGAAGAAAAGGGTGTGGAGTTATGATTTTTTTTTTCCTTCCGATTGTCAAATAGCACATCTTCCCAGACCAAGAAACCTTATCTTCAAACAGAGGTGTAGGTGAGGCTGGTTATTCTTTCCAAAATTGCACACAGCTCTATTGAATTCTGCGTGTGTCATAGTGCACAGGTATTTCTTTCTGAGCAGTCAGTACAGAAGAAGATGGTTCACTTTAACCCCATATTTCAGAGAAGAACAGGGCATTGGACTAGAAGTTGTGCTGGAGAGCATCTGTCTTGTCCAGTGGTTCTCAGACTTTACTGGATTTTAAGAATCCCCAGAGCTCATGCTATTTGTTCATATTACCAGGCCCTAACCCTCAGAGATTATAATTTAGTAGGTCTGGGGTGGTGCCCAGTATTCTGCCTTTTAAATAGGCAACCTAAATGATTCTAATACAGATAGGTACACAGATGATACTTGAAGAAACACAGGGGTCCTTTATTTCATAAGTGGGGAAGCTCGATTGCAGTCATCAGATTACAGACTTGTACAGTTAGTAGCAAGGCTGGACTAGATCTCATGTCATCTTGCTTCGAGTTCAGTGCTCTTTACATGTTGGGCTTGAGTCCACTGCCCCTTCCTGCCTTTAGATCTCCAAGCACTTTAGAGTCTGTTGATGGCTGAAAAAAGCACTGAATTTGTCTTAGAGTAGACAAGGCTCGTCTGTGGCCACAGTCTTGTTCCCTCTGGAAGACTCAGTTTCCCCAATAGAGGTCCCCTCTTGTCTGTGAAGTCGCTGGTTATCACCTAGTTCTTAACAAAGCTGGACAGAATCCAACTACAGATCATTACAAGGAGAAGGAGGAACTTAAATTTCTCAATTAAATTTCTCTGGAAGACTCAGTTTCCCCAATAGAGGTCCCCTCTTGTCTGTGAAGTCGCTGGTTATCACATAGTTCTTAACAAAGCTGGACAGAATCCAACTACAGATCATTACAAGGAGAAGGAGGAACTTAAATTTCTCAATTAAATTTTCCTGTGCCTCACTCTGCTCAAAAACCAAACCTACTATCCAAACAGCACTCACCAAATCTTCACAGAATTCCTGATGGCTTAGACCAGCTGTCAGAAAACTTTAGACCCCAGGCCAAACCTGAACAGCTCTCTGTTTTTGTAAATAACATTTTATAGGAAATCAGCCACGGCCAGTCATTTATGTATTGTCTACGGCTGCTCTTGTGCAAAATGACAACACTGCAATAAAAACTATGAGGCCTGAAAAGCCTAAAATATTTACCATCTGGTCTTTTACAGAAAACTTTCATCAACCCTCAGCTTAGATTGTTACTCAGGGCATTTTCAAGGGCTGTGGAGCACATAATAAAAATTAAACCTGCACCCACAAAACAAGCAACTTCTGATAAGTGCTGTGATATATTCACAGTGTCCCTCTCCACTCCACAGTGTAGCCTTCATTGAGGAAATCACAGAAACCTAAACACTATCTTTCTGGACTATCTTGGTCATTTCAGAGACTTATGCAGTAGGTTAATTAAATTTTCATTAGATGCAGTGATCTTTTACTTCAAGGATTTTTATCGAAAAGTCTGTTTTATAAAAGTGTATCCTAAGTCAGGCTTGAAGAGACATGATGGCTTCTTTCTTAAGTACCAGGTATCTCTTTTCTCCCCACCCCTCCTCATTCTTACCTACTATTAAATATGGTTAATTTTTCCCCAGGTTTGCCTGGGTGTGTCACTTCCTTGCTGGATCCAGGGTCTTTGTGAAAGCAGACCTGGAACATCTGGCCCCAGGGCTGAGGGATGCTCCCAGAAGCAGATTCCTCCCCCATCCCATTTCTGTTGTTGCCTTGCAACAATGTGAGAGGGGCCAGAGAGATTCCAAAGTCCTGAGGACTTGGCACAAAATAATTTGTGAGCCATTATTGAGAAGTGATCCCTGAATCGTATTTTTTATTGTACCTCTCAGTTTTATGTATACTTGTATATTTACATACCCTTTGGCCACTTAAATAATTTGCATTATAAGAAGGGATTTGGTGTATAAACCTTCACCAAGGAGTTTTTAGCAGGAGACAAGAACAAAAGGTATGAAAAAAGACCATCATCCTGAGATATGTTTCTACAAGAGATGTAATTTCAAACCTGCTCTCATAGAAAGACACCCCTAATGCTTAAGCCCATGGGGTTTGTAGTTAAAGCATCTGGGCTTGAAATAATATTACTGTTTACTTTATAAGGTTGTCGTATCCATTAAATAAGTATCTTTATATAAAGCTTATGCATAGTGGCTGGTGCTCCATGAAGACTTTTGTTGTTGATGATGATGATGGTATTCTTTCCAGAAAGAATTAAATTAGGTGGGGTATTACAGCTATGGCTATAATCTTATAGGGTATGCAGAGTCAGAAAGAGAATTTAGAAAGTGGTAAATCAATTACATTGATAGCCCTACTTAATGGATTCTTGTTATTCGTGCCTTTTATTATGGAACTTGTAGCCCCTCCCTCTTTGATATGTTTGCTTTGGTCATTAAGATGTTAGCAAACATGCCACATATGGAGGTTTGAATATCTCTTGAGAGTCTCTGCTTCTTCTTTTGAAGGATTGTGTTTGCTTGAATGTAGAATCCTGCCAGCTCCCTGGGACCAAGCCTGAACTAGCCTGCCAGAGGATGAGAGGCCAGGCAAAGCTAAATAGTCACATCCAAGGATATACTGGATCAGCCCACTCTCATGCAGGTGGTACACATCAGCCAAGATCAGCAGAGCTCCCTACCTACCTCTCAGCTGAACACAAATGCATGAGTGAGCCCAGTCAAGACCAACCAAGCCCAGTCCAGATCAACCAAGCCCAGTTGAGATCAACCAAGCCCAGTCGAGATCAACCAAGCCCAGTCAAGATCAACCAAGCCCAGTCAAGATCAACCAAGCCCAGTCGAGATCAACCAAGCCCAGTCCAGATCAGCAGAACTTCCCAGGTGATCTGGAAGTTTGTGAGT
>NW_007728550.1:211059-211936 GCF_000696425.1 Galeopterus variegatus | reverse complement strand
AGATCAACCAAGCCCAGTCCAGATCAGCAGAACTTCCCAGGTGATCTGGAAGTTTGTGAGTTATGACACATGGTTTTTATGAAAGCCATGAAGTTATGGAGTGATTTGTTGACCAACAATAAGAAAGTGATAAAAAGAAAACGCAGTATCTATCCACTACTAGTCAATAGTTAGTTCATGAAGAGAATTTAAGTTTGAAATTCTCTGGGGTTATCAGATGCTTTTCTTTGCTATACAGATTGTGCTGGTCCAGAAGCCCAGAAATGAAAATCATGTTCAAATTAGTAGTTGTTTTCTTTATTGAGACACTAACTCAGCCCATAGAGATGATTAAATAATAAATAAGGGAACTGCTAGTAAGTTAAAATTGAGGAGGAATTCTGAAGTATTTCCCACTGCTGGGAAGTCTCCTGGAAAGGGACACACCTAATTCAGGCTAAAAATAGTACAACTACGTTCCTTGAAAAGAGGACAAGAGTTTGGAAGAAAAATATTCTGCTAAAAAACAAGTTTTGTTTTGTTTTGTTTCCCTATGGACATCACCAGCTTCCTGACTGCCAGTGTCAGCTTGTTGGTTGACAAAGGAGGCTGAATGAGACACTACTATGGTTGAAAGTGCAGGTAGAGACAGAATTGGTTTACAAAGGTAGAAAAGAAAAGCAGCAAGAAAAGATGATAAGCGACAGGGATATTGTCACCAGATTTGGTGCCATGCTTTGTGCATGAGTCAGCTTTAGATGATGGGTTGAATAGTTCTGTGCCTCCCTAGCCAAATTCAAGTGGTCTAAGCATTGGAAATGCAGACTTGCAGCAAAATTGTGAATTGCAGATTGTTCTTGTTGGTGGAAAACATGCAATAAGGTCTCAGAATTAGTTA
>NW_007728550.1:168229-210473 GCF_000696425.1 Galeopterus variegatus | reverse complement strand
TTGTGAATTGCAGATTGTTCTTGTTGGTGGAAAACATGCAATAAGGTCTCAGAATTAGTTACAGGAAGTATACAAGCATATAACATTCATTGATTTATTCACGCAGCTCTATTATAAGATATATTATAAGCCATAAGTGTTACATAAGGTTTTCATTTATCCAACCAGTCACCCATCCATTCATGGAAAACATTTATTGAGCAAGATAATGTGCTAGACACTAGAGATATAAAAATGAAAGGGAACGTGGTCCCTGTCTTTGAGGAATTTACAGGCTAGACAGAAGAGAAGGAGAAAGAAGCTGGCATTGACCATACTGAAAACCATCATGAAGGAGATATGAGGTACTGATTTTTCTTCTCTTCCAAGTTCTGAGTCAGTGGAGAGACACAGGGAGAAACACAAGGACAGCAACCTGTCAGCTCTATTAGTGATAAACACTGGGTGGGAGGATGATATCAGGTCTGCCACCAGAGGTCTTATTAGCAGCCCTGCAGCCCAGATTCAGATTTATCTACCCAGCCTCAGGCACGGTGGGACAGTTCAAGCTTCTCCCACAGAGAGAAGCTCTTCCTACCTGGTGGAGAGCAGACCAGGATGCTTATCTTCTGCAGACAGTCAAGCTTCAGCAGGTAGAGGACAGGAAGAAGCAAAAAAGAAGAGGTTAAACCTGTGCATTAGACACCTCACTGCTGTTCCCATGGGAAGGAGTGAGGGAGGGATGGAGAGAGAGAGACCGAATGTGTTTCTGTCTCAGTGGTGTCTACTTACAGAAAAGAAATCAAAGAAAGATGAAGGTTCTCTCCTAAATCTCTAGGATAACACAGAAGGAACCCCTAACCTAACCTGGACTGGGGATCAAAGAAGGTTTCCCCAAGGAGGCAACACATTCTTATGGCTGAGAAGGAGTTGCAGAGGTGAGGAAACCATGTGCAACTGGGTTTCACAAACAATGTTGATCAAGAATTGGCCCACAAAAGAGAAAATATCTAAAACGGGTCTTGAGTGGTAGGTATATGGCAAAAAGTGGAGTGGCTTGGTAAGCTCATTCAAGACAGAAAACAAAAGTTAGCTGCCATATGGTGAGAGAAAAGCCCATGTTCAACGAGAGTGAGTGTCGAGTCCAGCAGGTTGGTGGAGGAAGTGTAAGAGGGCAGCGGATAAGACAAGAACTCTGTGTGGACCAGGTGTTGGAGCACGCGGGATGCCAAGATACCAAGATGGAATGTGAACTTATGTCCCTGGTAGTCTGTCACACTTATCTGACTCACTGCAGGACCCAGTGAGAGGTGGTGAGGTCCTGGTGTAAGGTAAGAGGGGGACGAAGGCAGGAGTAGATGTGAATAAGACATCACAGAGACCAAACAGGTAGAAGCTGTAGGAAACAGCACCACACAGATTGGCAAATAAAGAGCCAATGGTAGTAAGATGTTCGAGGAAAGGGTGATTTGAGCAGAAATCAGAAAGTCAATGCTATGGGGCTATTTAGTTCTCTGAATGACCAGTTTGAAGAACTAGCATTCCCTTAAGGTGGAAATACCCTGCACACAGTTAGAAAAATGGGCAAGATAAGAAGGAAGTGCTGAGTCTAGACTTAAAGATTATAGCTAAATTCTGAGAGCAGATGCAATCACATGTGGGCGTGCACACACACATGCACACATGCACAGTAGTGAAGGGAGAGGAAAAAAGAAGGCATCTGAGGAAAAGACCTTGGAGAAACACCTCTACTTAAGGGGCAGGAGCAAAAAGTCTCAAAGAGAAAATAGAAGATAGAGTTAGGCTGGGAGATTAGTGAAGTGCAGTGTCACTGAAGTGACAGGTATTTTACCTGAGGTGTTAATACATTGAAATTGATGAGTCTGCGACTTCATTTCTTACCTTCCTCCTTTAGGTCTTTTTTTTTTTTGCAAAATGGGAAGCAAAATTGCTGTTCTAGCATTTGGTGACTGAGAATTGGAATATTTAAGACTAGAAAGAATGATATTAGATACCTAGCAATTGACTTGACTTTAGTATTTCTGCCGCCCTGCATCTTTTCCCCTAGTATAGCACAGGGAAGGCGGGTATGGAGGGTTGGACGCCCTTGGGAAGAAGAAGGATCCCACACAGGGAAAGTTTCCCTCTCCCTGAGTCCAGAAGCCTGCGGAGGAAGTCGGAGATGGGAAAGGAAGGCAGCAGGAGTTCAACCCATCTCCCACTCTGGAGGGGGAAGGAGACGTGCTGACTCTATTGGGGGACTATCTCAGGCTCTCGGCCACCTACCTGCTGAGGACTCACAGAAGACACCGTAATGGAGAGTGGCCACAAACCAACACACAGCATCTGAACATAGTTTAAGAGGATGGACCGGCACAGAGAGAGGGTTTTACTGGCAGTTCTGAGATTCCTTTGTATACAACTGGCAGTTCTGAGATTCCTTTGTATACATCCCAGTATAGCAGAAGAGACACTAGATTTTGAGCCCTTGGGTCTGCCATGGGGCCACCTAAAGTGGGGTTGAGGATTTCTTTCAACATAAACCAAGGGATGGCCTTCTGGCTCAGGTAATGAGCAAGGGAGTGACACAGACTCAGAGAGGCCTGCAGTGTCATTGAGAACAGAGGAGGGACTTTGTGCAGGGCTTAAAGGGCTGGTGAAGGCATCTGAATCAAGTGGGCCAAGAAAAGTCTAAAGAAGAGTCAATTAGTCATGGATGTCAGTATCAATGCCACTGAACAGCCAGGGATGAAGTAGAATCAAGAATACTTGACACATTGCTGCTCAACATACACTCAGATATCAGACCTGGGGACCTGCCTGCCACACAGGGCCATGGGGTCATGTTGGCTGTAGTCCCGTAGACCCAGAGAGCAGCAGGGGTAAAGAGGGGACCAGGAAAAACAGTGATGATTTCAAAGTGATGGCCCTAAGTACAAATAAATGATGGAACTATTGATTGGATTTATTATTTAGTCAGCATGGACTAAATTTAGTATTTGTCCTTAAATATTTAGCAAATTTGAGTGAGGGAGAGTAAAATAATAGTAGAGGAATGAAACAGCCACTCATTCTTTGTACATCAAAATTTAATTTAATTCTACTGCATAACTTCAAGCTCTCTAATTTGACATAATTCGTTTACTCTTTGTCTCATCCACTGCAATCTCGTGACTAGGATCGTGAACCCTGTTGAAGGTGGGTTCATTTTGTTTTGTTTACTGCTTAGCTTGGTTTCTGGTGACTAATAGGTACTTAATAAACATTGTGAAAAAGGAAGGCTTCCTTCTACAGTTTATTATGTCCAAATTCTAATCAGTGGTCCTAGCAAAATGTGGAAAGGTTGACATTTGGTTTGGGGTCATCTCCTCACTTCTTCTCAATCCTTACCCCTTAGAATTTGTGTCTCAGTCTTTCTACTACCAGTATTAAATCAGAAAAAAATGATCAGAATGTAATTTAGGCTAGCATAAACAGCACACAACAATGTAGTATCCCATGTCTTCCACAGACAATTGTTCATTAACTGGTTCCAATTCTTGGCAGTAGGGTGGGACCTTAGATACAGTTGGAAGAAAGATCTTAGGCTGAGAGACCCCTCAAATTACACATCAATGGTACTGGGTTATTGAGCTTAAGTGAATGTTCCTGCTTCGGTAGCAAGCTTGCCTGTAAGAACTAACCGGCAATGCAGAGATTTTCATGAGGGACACAGACGACACTCTCTCTCTTAATACCCAAGAAGGAAAATAAAATCTAATCTTGGAGTTTTAAATTTCCACCCAAAATGAGCTTTTTAGTTTTATCTTTTTTTTTTTTTTCTTTTTTAGTTCAGTTTCATTGCTTCCTCCTGGTGAATGAAAGATCACAGAGGCGTGGGTTTGAGAAGGTTATCTATAGCTTTGCCTAAAATGGTTATAATTGGGGAAATGAAATAGTGCTAACTGCAAAGCCTGAATAACATTATAACATTATGCAAAATGAAGGCACTTTAGAAGAATAGAGGAATGATGACAATGCAAATCAGAGCCAGTGAAGGTCGGACATTTTGCATAAAGAACCTTGCAGTCTAATTCATGTGAACTTCGCCTGAGGAGAGAAAAGTGACTTATTAAGGCACAAAGCTTTTTCAAAGAGCATTACAGCGGAGCCCTGGATTTGCTTACAAGTCCCACAGGCAGCCGCAAGGATTCAGTGAGGAGCTGGGTATTGGCATAGCCACGCTGAAATTATAGAGCCTTTGTTCAGAAATAAAATACCCCAACCTTATGGTTGCACTCAAGCTGGCTTTCTTAACCCTTTGATGGCTGAACTGAATGGGTGTTACTTAGGCAACAGGACTAGGCAGTTATTTACAGTTATTTACAGGCTACCATGTTTATTATCTCCTTTTATTCTCAAAGTCAAGAAGCAGAACATTTTATTTTCTCTTTTTTAAAATTGAGGATATTAAGGCCCAGAAGTTAAAAGAATTAGCTTATAGGGCCCACACTTATAAGGGTTGCAGCTGACATGAAAGCTCTGTTAGACTCTGAGATCCAAGGTTGTTCTTTCTCAAAGTCAAGAAGCAGAACATTTTAT
The DNA here is from genome assembly GCF_000696425.1 of Galeopterus variegatus. Taxonomy (NCBI): domain Eukaryota; kingdom Metazoa; phylum Chordata; class Mammalia; order Dermoptera; family Cynocephalidae; genus Galeopterus; species Galeopterus variegatus. The sequence continues at coordinate 205,913 of NW_007728550.1, read as the reverse complement.
TTTCTCTTTTTTAAAATTGAGGATATTAAGGCTCAGAAGTTAAAAGAATTAGCTTATAGGGCCCACACTTATAAGGGTTGCAGCTGACATGAAAGCTCTGTTAGACTCTGAGATCCAAGGTTGTTCTGTGATATTTTACTGCATAGAAATAACTGTTATCTATGCCTATGAAAAGATCAAGTCCTTGCACTTAAAGGGAGGGCTTACACATGGAAGGGAGATTCTTTAGTTTGACTTCAGAGCGTCGTTACTCCCCTTGACATGCAATGACTGTCTTTGTTTCTCCTTCTTTCTCAGATCTCTTGCTCTAAGACAGAGGTCCAGCCAAATCCTGGGCTCTAACTCCTGACCCTCTTTTTCTGGCTCAGTGGAGAGGATAAAACTTACTTTATAATGCCATTGAGAGGCTCAAACGTAATCTAGAGCAGGAAGCACTATACAGAGCTAAAATCCGAGACCGAAGAGTTCCTAGATTGGACCCTGGTTTTATAATTTACTGACTGTGTAACATTAGGCAATTTTCCTTGTCTGTAAAGTGAGATAATATGAACACGTAGCTGGAGGAGAGTGTAAAGAAGAATATAAGTAGCCATTTAAAATTCTTAGCATAGTTACTTGCAACGTAGTAGAGGTTCTCTAGATCTAGCTCCATTATGTTCTACAAAAGCTCCTAACACCCTGTGGGCACACTCAAGCCTAAGACGAGGGTAAGTTTTCTATCATGACCAGAGCCCAGGAAATTTCTGGTATTCTCTGAGAAAGGTCATAGAGGAGAATGTGGCCAGTCTTGCACAGACTAGGCTGATCATTAGAGTTACCTGAATGCTAGGTCACCATGCAGAATCAGTCCCATCTTAGACTGCAATCCAGGCTGCATATGAAAATGTAGAAAGGTTTTAAAAAAATACTGATGTTTGGTCTCTATCCAGGTCCCACCCCAGACCAGCTAAAACAGCCAGAATTGAAAACCACTGCCATAATTTTAACAGGCAGAACTTATTGCTTGATAAGACAAGGGCATCCCATTCAAGTCTTCACCAAGAAGTTTGCCTTTAGGCCCTGGGTATAAAATCCTGTAAAGAGAGCTCATTTGGCTAGTTAGACATACTTGGGGATAAATGATCGGAACAGCTAGAAGACCTGCCGATCCCTAGGAAGTGAAACTCTTTTTGTATAATTTACACCAATAAATAATTCATAGAATAATACAAGAGACGACAGAGGCTTTGGTAGTACTCTAAGTTCTATAGGACTCCAGTGGAGAAAAAGAGCACGTATGTTAGAGGGGCGAGAGTAGGGTTTTCACTCGAGATGGTCTTCAGTTCGAACCAATACCATACTGGATGCCAGCTGTGTGACTCTGAAAAAGATATATAATGGCAGATGTTAACTATTTGGAGGATCATTGTGAGAATTATCAATACTATTTCAAACTCGGCAAAACAGCTTGTTTATAGTAAGCATTCCATCAGTGGTAGCTACTCGAGATAATGCTTGTGGACTAAAGTCTTCAGATATGGTTTTCTGGAGGAGACCACTCAGGAAGTCTTACACCAAACTTTAAAGGAGGAGAAAATTTTATATTCTGTTTGGGATAAAGGCAGAGAAGGGGGAAGAACAGACTGAGAAGAAGGCACTAAGGTAGAGAATGGCCATCTGGTGGGACGGAGCGTTAGTCACCAGGTTACCATCCACTTCCATCTTCTTCCTGGTAACAGCCTCTGCCATGTGTCCAGTCACAGGCAGCAAATCACGATTGATAGAATTCAGTCATGAACACCTTTTTCCCTTTGCAGAAGATAATTTTCTTGCCTCCCTTAAAGCTAAGGGAAATAACAGAACCCAGTTCAGAACAATGAGAATTAAGGGGAGATGGGCTGGGGGGCCGAGAGGTTTTCTTTCCAAATTAAAGACACCTTCTTTCCTCTTCCTGCCTTTATAAGTTGTGGTTCTTGGAAAACCCACTTTGTAAACCATGAGGTGACAGCAACGGTAATAAAAGACCAATTTACTAAAGATAATGAAGTTGAAAGAGGCAAGGAGCAGTTGTCCCTGATAGGTAGCCCCTTTTTTTCCCAGAGTGATATTTATTTGATACATGCCACCTACTCACTCCTGGCCATGCCACATGTGCAGTCGTGTCCGTCTGAGCCTGACAGGTATCCTTGAGCTACCACATTACTTAGGCCTATCTACTATCTGCGCACTCGTGATATATGAGAGAAAAACCCAGTATTGTCTAAGCTAATGTCAGACCAATTTTATCCTGTTTGCAACTCAAAGCATTCCTACCTGATATAGATGGCTAAATCAATGAGAAATATTGCTTCTTTTTTCCTCTTTAAAAAACATGGCTGTTCATATGGATGATGAACAGTTTAGATGGCTGTTCACCCATCTTAAAGAAGAAAGGTCCAAAAAGAACCTATTTTTCTTTTGATGAAGAGGTGGGTAAGGAGACCTCGATCACCTAGGAGTTTTCTTCCCGAAAATACCTTTCAAATGTTTCCATCTATAGCACACATTTCTTCTGAAGCTTTTAGGAAAAGCCACTTGGAGTCTAGCCAACTTGGAATGACCATTACCTGCTTGAGACAAATGATTCATCTAATTTCTGGAAATCACAACCACACCACCCTAAAGAAGAGAGCCAGTCCATTGTTTCAATACAATGGGAAGCATTCCCGACAGTTTGCTCAGTGTCTTCTTACACCAGACCCTAAATGTTAAATTCCCCAGTTGGAAACTTAAGCAACCTTGGGCACTCTGAGGGGATAGGGGTCACATTTTCTAGAGGTAGATTATTCCTTTGTCACTTCAGGTATAAGCCATTATACGTGAGCATTGCAGTGCATGGCTGTTAGAGCGAAATCTGTTTTTATCAAGTTTCAGGGAATATAAGAGTATGAATCATACTGAAATTGTATATTCTCATGAACCACCATGACTAATCCTGCATTTGGTGTCACACACTGCCCATTGTTGCTGCTCAAACCTCAGAGATTTTTTGTTTTTCCCCCTGAATCTGGGTTTAGCCAGAACAGTACGTGCTTATAGACGGAGGATGGGAGTAAACCACAACATATTCTACAGGGTCTACAAAGCTTGCTGCGTCCCAAGTTTTCTCCCACCCTGGTGTCACAGTGTTTGCATTTTTTGCATCCCTATGCTTTAATTCTGCTTTAAACACATAAGCTGCAAGGATAGGTAGTGTATTGACTAACTTTCACTAAGGTACAGGTGATTAATTTGTTCCTATTGTCTTGGCTGGTAGATCCAGATAAATTGAGGCAGGAAGTTTCAGTCGCATTACACTCTTTTTTGTTCCACAATCATGCGTGATCCTTCGATCACTATGTTCTTGCCTGAACTGTCCTTTCTCTCCCATCCATGTCTTCTAATATGGTATTGACCCTCCAGTATTTAGCTCCATAATGCATGCATTGGCTTCTCCATTCAATCACTCGCTCACTTGTTCATTTCTCACCATCCCAGCCCTCATGAAATCTAGGGAAGGGAGTAGAGGTTAATCCAAGAATCACACTATTCGATACAGCATTACAACTCTAGAAAGCATTGTATCGAGGAAGCACTTGGTGCTATAAAAGGGTATTGGAGGGGGACAGTATCCTTGTCAGGAAAATGAGGGAAAGCTTCCCTAAGGAAGTGAGGATTGATTTGAGAGACCAAGGGAAAGAAAGGGTTAACTAGGCAGACACAATTGACGCTGGACATTCAGGGCACTGTGGATTGTTAGGAGGATTAAATAAGGCTGTGAATGCTCTTAGGCGGATTCCTGGTGCTCGGTGCACACTCAGTAAATGGTGACTGTCATGATTACTAGTATCATACTTTTATCATTACAACTGGGAAACACAGCCTTACTCAATAATATGGAATTTTGACCTTTGATAAAGTGGGCTAGAGTCATTTAGTTATGTGGTTTTCCCATAAACTCATTTTTGGGGGAGCTTAATTTTTATACAATGGTACAAGGGACTAAAAAAGCACCTGAACTAACACCCCAGGCATGATATCCTACCTGAGACAGGAGTTTTCATCTTCTGGTCACTATTATAAATCGAGAAGTAAAAATCTTATTTCAGTGTTTATCCAAAATTTAAATGTGCATATTATTTGACCCAGCAATTCTTCTAAGAATCTAACCTATGAAAATACATATATGCCTAAAAATACAAGTCTAAGGTTGTTTATTTCAGCATTATTTATAGCAGCAAAATATTAGAAATCATTTTAATGCCTGTCATTTGCAAGTGGTTCTGTACATCTTTCTATGTGCGGTCTGTGAAAGATGACACAAAAACAAGACTGTGCTAAAAACAATGAGGCAGGTCCTATGTAATAGATTCAAGGCATGTTTCAAAATGAACATAAAATAAGTCTCATAGAAGGTTTTGCCTTTTATGAAAAACAAGTCCAAAAGCAAAACAGTACCTGAATTACTGGGAGAAGGAATAGCGCGATGGTCAACAGAGCATGCTCTAAATTTATGAGGGCTCATGTAAGCTTACTATTTTGTTGTCGTTGTTTGGTTTTTTATTTTAAATTATAAATTGACAAATTATAGCTGTATATATTTATGGGGAACAAAGTGCTATTATGATTTATGAATACAATGCGGAATAACTAAATCAAGGTAATTAACATATCCATCACCTTAAATACTTAACATTTTTTGTGGCGAGAATATTTGAAAATTACGCTCAACATTTTTGAAATGTGCCATATATTATTATTTAATATATCCACCATGCTGTGCAATATATATCAAAGGAAAAAAAAAACCTTATTTCTCCTAACTGAGGCTTTGTACCCTTGAACATCATCTCCCCATTTTCTCCAAACCGCATCCTCTGGTAACCTCCATTCTACTCTCTGAGTGTTTCATTGTATAAGATTCCACACATAAGTGAGAAAGTGTGATATTTGTCTATCTGTGCATGTACTATTTCACTTAGCATTATGTTCTTCACTTTTATCCACATTGTTGCAAATGACAAAATTTCTTTCTCTTTTAAGTCTGAATAGTATTCCATTGTGTCTATGTACTACATTTTCTTTAACCACTCATCTGTGATGAACACTTACTTTGATTCCATAACTTGGCTATTGTGAATATGCTGCGATAAACATGGGAGTGTGGACATCTCTTCAATGTACTGATTTCAAATCTTTTGGGTAAATGCCTGGCAGTGGGATTGCTGGATTATATTTGGTGGGATTGGTGGCTCTATATTTAGGGTTTGTTTGTTTTTAATTTATCAATATACAGTATAGTTGATTTTCGTGTCCCTTTACCAATTCTTCCTTTTCCTACCTCCCTCTGCCCTCTCACCTCCCCCCCGCCCCCACTGCTTCAACATCATATCTGTTCACTTGTCTTAACAAAATCAAGGAATTGTTGTATCTTCTCCTCCTCACCACCATTCATTTGTATATTTGCTTTATTTTTATTAGCTCCCACAAATACGTGAGAACGTGGTATATCTCTTTCTGTGCCTGTCTTATTTCACTTAATATAATTTTATCTAAGTCCATCCATGTTGCTGCAAATGGTAGTATTTCATTTTTTTTTTTTTTTTTTTTTTGAGCAGAGTAGTATTCCATTGTGTACATATACCACAGTTTCCTTATCCACTCATCTGATGATGGGCATTTAGGCTGGTCCAACTCTTGGCTGTTGTAAAAAGTGCTGCAATAAACATGGGAGTACAGGTACCCCTTCAACATGATGATTTCCATTCCTCTGGTATATACCCAGCAGTGAAATATTTGGGTCATATGGTAGATCTCTCTGTAATTGTTTGAGGAACCTCCATACCATTTTCCATAAAGGCTGCACCATTTTGCAGTCCCATCAGCAGTGTAGGAAGGTTCCTTTTTCTCTGTATCCTCACCAGCATTTTTCATTCTCAGTCTTTTGCATATTAGCCATCCTAACTGGAGTGAGATGATATCTCAAAGTGGTTTTCATTTGCATTTCCTGAATGCTGAGTGATGTTGAGGATTTTTTCGTGTGTCTGATGGCCATTCATATATCTTCCTTTGAGAAATGCCTATTCAGCTCCTTTGCCCATTTTTTAAAAATTGTGTTACTTGTTTTTTTGCTGTCAAGCTTGAGTTTCTTGTATATTCTGGTTATTAATCCTTTGTCAGATGCATATTTTGCAAATATTTTTTTCCCTCTCTGTTGGTTGTCTTTTCACTCTGTTAATTGTTTCTTTTGCTATGCAAAAGCTTTTTAGTTTAATATAATCCCATTTGTTTATTTTTCCTTTAGTTGCCTATGCTTTTGGTGTCATAGTCATAAAGGCTGTACCCAATCCTAATTCCTGGAGTGTTTCTCCTATATTTTCTTTAAGGAGTTTTATTGCTTCAGGGTATATATTTAAATCTTTAATCCATTTTGAGTTGATTTTGGTATATGGTGACAGGTACAGGTCTAATTTCATTCTCCTACATATGAATGTCCAATTTTCCCATCACCATTTGCTGAAGAGGCAGTCTCTTCCCCAGTGTGTGGTCGTGGAGCCTTTGTCAAAGATCAGATGGCTGTAGGTGCATTGGTTGATTTCTGACTTCTTTATTCTGTTCCTTTGGTCTGTGTGTCTGTTGTTATGCTAGTCTTATGCTGTTTTGGTTATTATAGCTTTGTAGTATAGTTTAAAATCAGGTAGTGTTATGCCTCCAGCTTCATCCCCCCCCCCCCAGGATTGCTTTGGTTATTCATGGTCTTTTGTTCTTCCATATGAATGTTAGGATTATTTTTTTCCAGTTCTGAGAAAAATGTCATTGGAATTTTTATGAGTCTTGTGCTGAATCTGTAGATTACTTTGGGTAGGATGGACATTTTCACAATATTAATTCTTCCAATCCAAGAGCATGGGATATTTTCCATCTTCTTGTGTCCTCTTTAATTTCTCTCAGAAGTGGTTTGTAGTTCTCATCATAGAGATTTTTCACATCCTTGGTTAAATTCACTCCAAGGTATTTTATTTTTTTGGTGGTATTATAAATGGGATAGCTTTCTTGATTTCTTTTTCTGCATGTTCACTGCTGTAGTTTAGAAAGACTACTGATTTTTTTGTGTTGATTTTGTATTCTGTAACTTTGCTGAAATCATTTATTAACTATAAGAGTTTTTTTGTAGCATCTTCAGGCTGTTCTATATATAGGATCATGTCATCTGCAAATGAACAGTTTGACCTCATCTCTTCTAATCTTGATGCCCTTTATTTCCTTCTCTTCCCTGACTGCTCTGGCTAGTACTTTCAACATTATTTTGAATAGGAATGGTGAGAGTGGGCTTCCTTGCCTTGTTCCTATTCTTCAAGGAAAGGCTTTCAATTTTTCTCCATTCAAGATGATATTGGCAGTGGGTTTGTCATATATGGCTTTAATTTTGTTGAAATATTTTCCTTCTATACCCAATTTATAGAACGTCTTTATCATGAACTATTGTTGAATTTTGTAAAATGCTTTTTCAGCATCTGTAGAGATGACCATATGGTCTTTGTGTTTGATTTTATTGATGTGGTGTATCACATTTATTGATTTGCATATGTTGAACCAACCTTGCATCACTGGGATGAATCCCAGTTGATCATGGTGTATAATTTTATATATGTGTTGCTGTATTCTATTCGTATTTTACTGAGGAATTTTGCATCTATATTTGTCAATGATATTGGCTTGTAGTTTTCTTTTTTTGTTGTATCTCTGTCTGGTTTTGGTATCAGGGTGATGTTTGCCTCATAGAATGAATTTGGGAGAGTGACCTCTGTTTCAATTTTTTGGAATAGTTTATAGAGAATTGGTATTAATTCTTCTTTAGAGGTTTGGTAGAATTCTGCAGTGAAGCCATCTGGTTCTGGGCTTTTCTTTGTTGGGAGACTGCTGATAACGATTCAATCTCTTTTCTTGTTATTGATCTGTTCAGATTTTCTGTCTTCTTCACTCAGTCTTGATAGTTTGTGTGTGTCCAGAAATTTATTCATTTCCTCCAGATTTTCCAATTTGTTGGCATATAGTTGTTCATAGTAGTCTCTAATGATTCCTTGTATTTCTGAAGTATTGGTTGCTGGATTCTATGGTTGTTATATATTTAGTTTTTTGAGGAATCTCCATACAGTTTTCCATAATGTCTGTAGTAATTTACATTCCCACCAATAGCATAAAAGTGTTCCCTTATAATTGTTGTTATTATATTTGTAAGTGCATAGAAAAAGGTCTATAGAGAGATTGCAGATTTTTTAGTAGAGTATGAATTAATAAAAACAAATGATACTTATACATTTATCATAAGTTCCCATTTCATCTAACCATGGATACAAAACATAAGGAAGGCAAGCATGATCCCACGAAGCTCATCTTGTTATGGCTTTTGCTCTGAGGTCTTGAATCCTTATGAAAGCCCAAAACTGAAGGTGACATTCTTTGCCCAGGTTGGGCTGTGCCACACTGAGAATAGCACTGAGAATGTTCTCTGTGGGGGAAGTACTTTATGATCCTACAGCCATGGGAGGAGGATTTACCTTTAACCACCTGGACATTTAGGCTTAAGGGAGAGTTTGCAAACTTCAGGATTTCCTGAATGACAAGCTGAGCTCAGTATTAAGAGGGCCACTCTCCTACTGGGGAGAAAGCAGAGCGAGTGCACAGGTGTCTTTCCAAAAATGAGATACCTGCATTCAGCTTTTCATGATTCAGACAGCCCATTTCCTCTCATTCTGCCCTCCCCCCCCCCACCTCATGACTCTGGTTTCATCACTTTTTTCCATGTTGATTTTGAAATATTGACGTTGAATCTGGCCCAAGGATGCAAATCCATTTTCCTGATCACATCCACTAAACTGTCAATGGTTGGGGACAGGAGTTATTGGGGGGAAGAATGCCTGGGAGAGGGCAATCTACAGAGGGGAACTTTCAATTGTTATTGTTTATACTTCTTGCCAGTCTGAAGTTTTTGCAATGAGAGAATATCCATGTAGTAGCTACCTGTGTGTGCTGTTTACTTAAGGAAAGGGAGTTCTTCATTTCTTCATCTTAGCATCCCTCTATGGAGTCTGACCCTTGGACAGTGAAACAGGATAAAATGAGGTCAGCTTTCATAGTTGTTCTTTCTAGTAACAGAGTAATTTATTTTAAAAAAAAAACTGTTCAGAATGCACATTTTTACTACTGAAAAGTACAGATAATATTATAATAGACACTTATACCTGGGTTTAACACTAACTAATATTTTGCTGCACTTGCTTTTTTTATTTTTTTGCTTAGTATTTTAAAGTAGTTCATATCTTAAAGCAAATTATAGACATTACAATATTTTAACCACAGACATTTCAGAAAGCATCTCTACAAAGTAAGGCTGTTATCTTGAATAACATTAATACAATTATCATATCCATCAAAATGAACAGTAGTTTCCAAGAGGCACGTAATGCCCAGTCCAAATTCAAATGTCCGCAATTGGTCCAGAAGTTTCTTCATAGCCAATTTGTTCAGACCACACACTGCAGCGGGGTGTCTGAAAGGCATCTGAAGGGCAGCGGGATTGCAAGGGCTGCCTTGATCCTCAGCTGGAAAGAGGCAGTGACAGAAAATGGCCTTACCTTCCTTGGTAATGGCTTCCTATGGCAGAGGCTGAGGCACATGGTATTCTTGCTTAATGACCAAGAACCAGAAGAAGAACAATCCTGTGATTACCTGAGGACATGAGTTTGAGATTGGGTGACCGATATGAAAATCACATGCAAATCTGGGCAAACTTTACTAACTTCCCTTGACGGGGTCAATGAGAAGTGACAAGCTTGAGGATCATTGTATCTATCAGGAACAAGAATATGTTCTTACATTTGTTAAATTGAGGCTTTGTTGGTTTATAGCAGTTTTGACTCTATTCTTCTTCCCCTGAGAAGGAAATTTAGCCAGTTATCAACAGCTTTCTGCTCCAACTGTGAAACAAATTACTCCTGCTGACCAGCAAATCTCCTAGCGGATCAGTGCTCTCGCACTCCATTTGCTGCCCCTTGGCTGCCCCAGGGGTCCCACATTCAAGCCCTAATTTTGCCAATAACCTCATGTGACCTTCACTTCAGCTTTAAAAATCAGTCACATCTGCTGGAAAATGAGGAAGTTGACCCAAATCTCTTTAAGTTGATTTCTGGTTCTGAAGCTTCAGGTATCCCTCAAAAGATCTGACTTTTTTGACTTCAAAAAATTTTTTTTCTGGCACTTGGTGGGAATTAAAGTCATACATACTCTTTTAGTGTGCATTGTTAGGAAGGAAAAAATACAAACAGAAATCCTCATTCACTTTCCTGTCCCCTCATACTGTGATCATGTTGCCCAATTCCATTTTTTGTTTGTCAGGAAGACTATTGATAGGGCCTTTGGATACATCCACCCAAACTGAAGTTTTGCTTCCTCTGAAGAATCTTAGACAAACAAAGGAATTTAAGAAAAAAGTTTTGTGGGTGTTCTGTGACAGAACTTGATAACTCCATAATGGTGAAGACATCAGTAGAAACAAAACATCTTCACAAGATGGAGGATGAGTGAAGGGACCTGATGAATGAAGGGACCTGGGTGTTTGGACATCCTGGGATCCCTGCACAAGCTGCCAGCTTCTAACCTGGAACACTGACAGGCGAGGGACAGAACATTCCTTCAGTTCTTACCACACACACATGGCTTTATTTAATTCTCACCACAGCTATAGAAGTAGGTATTATTATCCCCATTTTCCAGATAAGAAAACTGAGGTTTAGAAAGCAGGTTTCAATAATCTGCTCAAGAGCACACAGAAGGGAGCAGTGAGTGAATCCATGCCCAGGTATGATACCAAAACCCTCACTCCTTTTTCTCATTGTCAGCTCACTGGTCCTTCATTTTAGCTCTAAAAATGACAGACGTTGACAATGGACAAGACTAAAAATTGAGAATGTGTATATTATAGAAGGAGAGTTCAAGCCATTTTATTTGTTAGTGTTTCTGTTGGTTGGTTGCTGAACTGCAGTTTTCTTCAGGAAACAAGTACTATTCTGTCACCTAATATTAAATTAACTAAGCTCTCAATTAATTCCAGGTCTGCACCCCTAATACTTGCCATGCTGGGACCACTCTTCTTCTTTACCTGTTTACCTCTTTTTCATTTCCTCCTAGAGGGACTTCCCTGACTCTGCAGACTAGATTAGAGCTCCTTGGTTTGCTCTCTCCTAGTGCTCTAATTTTCTTCTTTAAAAATATCTATTTATATATACTTAGTTGCTGCTTATTATGAAGCAGGTTAGTACAGAGCTTCAGAAAGTAAGCTTCAGAATTGACTTGTCTGAGTTTTTAACCTAGGCTTTCTTACTTACTAGCTATGTAACTCTTGGCTAGGTTAATTAACCCATGTGCCTCAGTTTCCTCATCTGTGAACTGGGGCTAATGATAGTATCTAATATCCATTGATAGTACGTCAGTCAATTCACATAAAGTCCTTGGAATAATGCCTGGTACACAGCAGGAACTCAGTCATTGGCAGCTATCATTATTTTGTCTTGCTTTCTCAGTGCATGGCAGCTCTATTGGGGCAGATACTGTATCTGTCTCATTTACTGTTGTATCCTCAATGTCTACCCACCTTGTGGGTACTCTAAAGTATTCATTGCATGCTCTAATTACAACCTTTCTGAATCATGCCCTGCTGAGTATCTGCCATGTGCTGGGAGCTCAGTACATATTATATCCCGTGATTCTCATAAGTTAGAATTATTGGCATATACATTTTACTGTTGAAGAAATAAAGGTTCAGAAAAGTACACTGGTCTGACTTGGGTCACACAGCAATTAAATAGTTGGAGTAGATTTTTTTTTTTTTCTTTTTAAAGATGACCAGTAAGGGGATCTTAACCCTTGGTTTGGTGTTGTCAGCACCACGCTCTCCCAAGTGAGGCACAGGCCAGCCCTTGAAGTAATTTTGAAACCCATGTCTGGGGACTCTGGGCCCAGTGCCCTTCTCCCTTCTCTAGGCTGCCTTTTTGTGCCACAGAAAGAAGAATGGACCTTATATAAATTCTATGTAAATACAAAGTTCTGGTTTCATGTATCCAAAGCCAAAGCAAAGTAAGCAGAAGTTAACAAAAGAGTCATGGTCATCTGATATTTTAATTAAAAAATAAAAAAATAAAAAAACCTCCTTTCCTAGACAACAAAATGAATACTGATTTCTGAGCAGAGAGCAAAAATCATTAAGGCCTCTCTCATGAAGGTCACAGATTTCTTTCTAGAGGACTAAAGAAGCACCTGTTAATGCTGACTTACAAGTAGCCATTATGGCCCTCTTGGGCCACTCTGAACTGTGAGAGTTCCCAGTGTTGGACTACTGAACAGGAAGACTGATGCAGAATGATACTATTTGTACTGAATTAAGAACCATTTATGTCAATGCTTCTCAAACTTTTATGTGCACATGAGTCACCTGGGGCCTTATCACAAAGGCTGATACTTTTTGAGTATGTTTGAGGAGGTGCCTGAGCTTTGGCATTTCTAACAAGTTTCCAGCTAATGATGTTGCTGCTGGGTCAAGGACCACCCTATGAAAGGCAAGAGTTCATGAGACTTTCTTGGGCTGCACTTTGCCAAATGCAGTGACACCAGTAAAGGATGGGCTTTGCAACCACACACAGAGCAGGATTCTGCTGGGCAGCCACCTGCATTCAAGCCCAGTATTGCTACTTATAGGACTGGACTCTTGGGCCAGATTCTTCTCTTGGGATTTGAGTGTTCTCAGGTATAAATGGGTTTGCTGGGTGTTGGGAAGGAGCAACAGTTTGATGAAAATCATCTCTAAGGCCCCTTTTAGTTCTAAGACTGCATGACTGCCCGACTCATTCTAATGCCCGCACTGAAGTTGAGATTGTGTGTGTGTGCGCTTGTGTGTGTGTGCGTGTGTATGTGTGTGTGTGTGTGTGTGTTTAGAAGGGAGTGGGTGGGACTTGGAATCTTGAGAAAAGAGTCTTCTAAGCAATAGCCTTGGAGCCAGTCGATGGCCAACAGAGGCCAATGTCCATGATACAACTCCTTTGATCCTTTCTGCTCCTCTGTGGCCTATGCCCACGCCTCTTGGGCCACTCTGGATTGTGAAAATTCTCAGTGTTGGACTACTAAACTGGAAGACTGTTGGAATGGTCCAGCAAGTGAGAGCATTTTGTATAAAATACTCTCAACATATCACTATGCACATCAAAAGAAGGAAGGAAAAAAGGAAGCTTACAGTCTCTCTATGCTTATTAACATGAAACTTTGTGAAAACACACCTTATCATGCAACACTATTAGTATTGAATTTGCTTCCATGAAGTGAGATTTTAAGAATATCATGAAAAGGAACATGTGCCTTCACAAGTACATGAAGTTCATGTCTCATGGGTGAGACTATCACACTGACCACTGTTATTGATTTATTTGGACAGACCATCTGTCCACATATATTCAGGGCTGATTTGGAGTCAGGTTCCATGGAAGGTGTCATAGGAGGTACAGATACACATCGTGCATGGGACCACAGCTCTCTACATGGTGAATTGTCAGGTTCTCTCCTGTGACAGAGCCGCCAGAACTATAAAGTATCAGGCATATCCTTGACTTTTCATGAGGCAGCAAGCGTTTCTTCCTTCCGTCCCTCCCACCGCTCACAGCACTGGGCTTAACCTCATACCCCCCTCTCCCTACACTGTATCCGAGCGGCCTGATCTTCCTAGGTCTTTACCTTGCTACTCGCTCTCATTACTGCTTTGCCCTGACTGAGACGGAATCACCTTAGTGCTCAGGATGAAATGTTCAGGCTCTGCTCAGCTTTCCCCTCCCTGACTTCAGTCAGCTCACATTTTATTTCTGGCTACACTATTCTAGACCATCTAAGTAAACCCCATAAGTCAGCATTGTCCCTGGGAGCTCCTGCGTTCTACAACCTCAGGGGTCAGTGTATTAGTTTCCTATTGCTGTTGTAACAAATTACCACAAATACAATGGCTTAAAGCACAAACTTGTTATCTTTCAGTTTGGAGATCAAAAGTCCAAAATGGATCTCCATAGGCTAAAATCAAGGTGTTGGCAGAACTGGGTTCCTTCCAGACACTGTAGGGGAGATTGTTTCCTTGCCTTTTCCAGATTCTCAAGGCTTTCTGCATTCCCTGGCTCATGATCCCCTTTTTCCATTCCTTGGGTCATGATCCCCTTTCTCCATGTTTAAAGCCAGCAGTGATCCAGTGAGTCTTTCTCATAATGTTCTCTTCTTGGTTGTGACCCTTGTGCCTCTCTCTTTCCCATTTAAGAATTCTTGTCATTACATTGGACACACATAGATATCCTAATATAATCTCCCCATCATAAATGCTGCTGATTAGCAACCTTAATTCTATCTGAAACCTTAACCCCCCCAGGTCAGACTTCCTAGTTATTCCCTGGCCCTGGGAGAAGATTCTACTTGGAGATGGGCAGGGGTGGCTTGAGAGGCAATTCGTCTAAGAAGATAAAAGAGGCCTCAGAAACATTTTTGCCTTTATACTACACAGCTTGCTGTCACCTACTTCACAATTTTACCAAGAAGCGTCAGTTATCTTGCTGAAAAACTTTCAATATGTAGCTATTGTCATTAAAGGGACAAAACAAACATGCATTAAATATTTCAGTTACAACTTAAGAAACATCTATTATTAAATCTAACATGAGTTATCGATTCAATAAATAATAACAATAACAAACAGTTTTCAATTTTTGTAGGACTTAACTTTATGTCAGGAAATGAGCTGAGTACTTTACATGCAGATTATCTCTTTTAAAAAACTCCTAAAACAACTTTACGAGGTAGGTTCTATTGATATTGACATTTAAAAATAAGGATATATAGGCTCAAAGATTCTCAGTATGTTGCAGAGCTAGTATATGGAAAGAAGAAATTTAAGCCTGGGTTTGAGACTTTTGCCCAAACACAAACACTAGTCTACATTGCTCCTGTAGAAGTTCAGAGGAGGGATCAATTTGTGTGAAGCCTGAAGTAGCTAAGAAAGGCTTCCTGAATATGGTGATATGTGGACACACATTTAAAAGGTTGCTCAGTGAGAATCCCCTTAAAATCCCTCTAAGACTGTAGGGGGACCCAGGACTTATTTACTCTCCCCCTACCAAAACATTTGCACCCCAGGGCCTGCATGAGCATTAGCGCAATATGTATTTATGAACCATGCTGGTCTTATTTTGACTTCCTACCCCCACCTTGGCAAGACCACTAAAAAAGAAGTTCCCTTGGTTTTCTTTAGGTCTTAGATTGGCCTCTTCTGTAGCCCTTGAGGAAACATTTCCAGGCGTGTCCAGCTAAGGACGTGCTTGGGTGTGGGGTAAAAACCAATGGGATGTGCTGAGTGTGGGGTTTGCCCCAGTGTGCTCTGGAGGCTGTTATGAGGAGCACACATTAATAAGGTGGAAATTACTTGGGTCCCATTAGAGACTCTGCAGATCACACAGTTCATTCATTCATTCATTATCAGGCATTCATTTTGTAGGCAGTAGAGATGAGCAAGATATAGCCCCTTCTTTTAAAGATCTAGGAATGCAAAGGAGAAAATATGTAGAAATCGTCCTCTATGAACACATAAATTCAGACTCAGATACAGCAAACAAGTATTAAACACAGACAAAGTGTCAGGTGCATTAAATGTTATCTAGGGCTGACATTAATCCTACATTGTAGGCAATATTATTCCCTTTCCATGAATGAGAAACTAAGATTGGAGAATTTAAGTAACTTTGCCAAAGCCCCATAGCGAGTAAGTAGATTAGTTAAGATTCAGTACAGTCCTGCCTGATTCCAAAACCTATTTACTTTGTGCTAAATCCCACGATGCTCCCTCATAGCCTTCCAGAGCAGGGTTCAGCAAACATTTTCTTGAAGGACCAAACAGTGAATATTTTAGGCTTTGTGGGTGAAGAGACAAATGGAGAATATTATGTAGATACTTAGATGTTCATTTAAAATGAAATCAGTTAAAACATAAAAACAATTTTCAGCTCACAGACCATAGAAAGGTGGCAGGCAAGGTTTTCTTACAGATCATAATTTGTTGCCCCCAGTTCCAGGGCAATTTCTCCATTCCTTCTATAGCCTACTGTATAGATATTGATACAGATATATCTATAGCTTTAGTTATTGATATATAGAACATATATAAAGAAAACATATGTACATTACATGTTTATATATTATGCTATACATCTACATGTCCTATACTACATTTTAATGTATATGAATACATATTGTCACTTCTCCTAGGGTGAGGTCTCTTTGAAGATAAAGTCTGTATGAGCCACCTTTGTTTCTTTAGAGAGTACCACATGAATTCTTACCCACAGTAAAGTCTAATAATGATAGTGTTAGAGGAGATATAATCTATTATAATTTACCGAGCAGACTTCATGGAGATGGTCATGCACATGTATTTTGTTTTGCACCAAGTCACTAATTCTGTGATGGGAAAAGAAACAGCGTTGCTTCTTGAAGTGGTTTAGGGAAGGTCTCTGGAATTTCAGGAGTAGATTGATTTTCAGGCTTCACAACTCCCAGGCATATGAAGCAGGAAGCCTAATGCTTAATTAAGATCCTGAGCTTCAAAGGCTGAGAGATCTTATTCCTAAATTTGCTTCTGACACTTTTTTTTTTTCCTGGGAGAGCATGGTTCATAGATTACATGGTGATAATGATGATATTTATGATGATGATGAAAAGTTCATATTTATTGAGTTCTGTCTATAGACAGGTACTGGTTTGAGAATTTACGTGTGTGAAATCATTTAATTCTCATGCTGACTCTTAAAGATAGGTCGTTATTATTATCCCCATTGGTCAGATGGAAAAACTGAGGCTCAGCGAGTTTGAGTAACTTGCTAAGGGCCACACAGGTAGAAAGTGGCAGAATGGGATTCAAACCTGAAGAGTTGGCTATAAAACCTGTACTTTATTATTATTAAAATCACTTTGCTATGGGGGACTTCAAGGGAATTTATATGAGAAATAGTGATTTCAACAGAACTGGGATGGAGGTTTCCCAGACCTGAATTTGGAACCTATGGTGACTCTACCTTTTATCTTTTCTTGCTAAAATGACAAGTACTATATAAGGAGAGGGCATACCATCTGCTTATTAATTTTTTTAAGTTTTTAAAAATTCATTAAGCAAGTGGATGGTGCTGCTAGAGGGTGGAATTCCTCACATACCTTTCCATTCCTGTTAACAGATAAGTCTCCCTTTATGTAGTGGGAGACAAATCATGCATATATTAGTTTAACAGGGATTGAGGGGGGACTGTTGGTGTTGACAGGAGAGCAATTGTCATGGCAAGAAGACTTGAGACAGTGGTTATGTGAAGGGGAAGCCTGAAGGAAAGACTCAGGGCCCCTGTGGCAGTCCTCAACCATCCGGCAGGTGGGTGTTTCACTGAGGCAGTCAAGCAGCCTTGTTAAGACCCTTATTGTCCTAGACCCAATCCCACACTGTTGACCTGTGTGCATCAAGGAAGCTTCCTTACAAAGACTCATGTTCTTTATTACCAAAATGGAGCTCATTATACAAATGCCAAACACTCATTTGCATATCTAAAATCTCCGAATATCTGAAAACAGAAAATATTTTCATAAACCCATGGCTAACTCATTTGATAACTAAACCTGACCTGGACTGGCATGAGACTTGAGACTTGTTATGTTCTCTCTTGATCTTACTTTGTGTGAATATGCATGTGTTTTTCTGAAAATATTAATGGATTTGATTACAGTATGTTATTCCAGACCCTGCTGATGGGGTTAAACAAGAAAACAATATATGCACTGTTTCCTTACTTAAATAATAAAAACAGCTATAAATTTCAGAAGTTTTCTAGCCGTGAGAGTTTTGAATAATGGAAGGTGGAACAATACTAACTACCTCATTAGGTTTCTCTGTGGATTAAGTGGAATAAAATATGGAAAAGGATTAGCAGAGTTACTGGCACATTATAAATCAACAACAAATATTTCATTTTCTAAGTAGTTATTGCATTTTATGAATTGCACATTAGTCGAGCAACTTTGCTGTACTGTGCTATCTGTTTTACTCCCTTCATAAGAACATTGTCATACAACTTTGTTTAAGAATGCTCCATGATTGTCTCCAGGATTTTTTTTTTTCCAAGTTGCTCTCTGAATGTTTCTCAACAGAAAGTTTTTTAGGTTGCAAAGAGGATTTATAGTTCTTATTCCAAAGGCACTCAAACTGTTTGATGACCAAAATGTTGAGAGGTAGCAGTTTTTGTCACACTAACGGGAACAGCCAAACTCACACAAGCACAGCAGCAACTGTCACATTTGCTGCCAGGCCAAGCACAGTTAGAGGTCAGAAGATGCATTCTGTCCTTAAGAAGCAGCCCACGTTCAGAGATCAAATGTGAACAAATATGCACCTTAAAGTTGTAGGGGGTGTACATTTCCAACTTCACTACACATTGCCAAATCACTCTGTGGCTGTTGTGCCACTTCGGACTCCCATGTGTATTCCATCCCTGGGTATACGGGGGTTTCTGTTTCTGCACATCCTCCAGCCCTCAGCATTGCCAGACTTAAACGTTTTGCCAATTTTGTGGGTATGAAATGGTGTCTTACCATGTTTTGATGAGCATGTTTCTCTTTGTCAGTGAGGTTTGGTGTCTTTCCATGTGTTTATTGGCCACGTGGGTTTTCTCTTCTGAGTTGCCTTTTCACATCATTTGCTCATTGTTCTACATGGTTGTTAGTTTTTTTCTTATGATTTGGAGGAGATAATCTATTCTGTATGCTGATCCCTCATGGTTTGTAGATATCGTCTCTTAATCTGTGGCTTGTCTTTTAACTTTATTTATGCTGTCTTTGTTGAATAAGGGCTTTTAATTTTAATTGAATAAAATTTATCAAGTTCCCTATTCTTTAAAAAATATATATATATATAAATATGTATATATAATTGATGATGTGCTATATTGTCCCACAATGAATTGAATTTAGTTGGAATCCAGAGAGGCCACTTTCAGCATGCTGTGAAAAAACAAGCAAACAGGGGCCGGCCCGGTGGCGCACTGCTACAGTGCACCGCTTGGGAGCGTGGCGATGCTCCCGCCGAGGGTTCGGATCCCACATACAGACCAGTTCCTGCTCACTGGCTGAGCGAGGTGCGGGTGCAACGCCGAGGGTTGTGATCCCGTTGCCGGTCCCGGTCCGGTACGGGCGCGACACTGAGGGTTGCGATCCGTTGCCGGACACGAAAAAAAAAAAAAAAAAAGAAAAAACAAGCAAACAAACAACAACAAACTTTCTCACAAATAGATTGGTTCCAGGAGGGAAGGTCCCACTTTAGTTCTATTAAACTCCAGTCCTCCAGCAAGGTAGAAGATGAGTCTGTACAAATGCTTATTGGGGATATTATAGGACTTCAAATTCTTGAAATGACTTTGCATTAGGTGATCTTTGAGAACCTCCTGACTCTGAGATTCTACGAGACTTTAGGAAGAAAGTGGAGACAGTGCGTGGGTGTGGGAGAGACGCAGGTGAGATCCCTTGACCTCCAGGACTTGTCTGACTTAGATGATTCCCTTTCAAGGAGTTGGTTTTGAAGACAGGGCTCAGTTATCATTAGTCATACATTCTGCTCTGCTTCTGTCTGAAGGGCAAAGGTGTTGAGTTGTGAAAGATCTTTCAAGTGTGAAAAAGACAAGCATTCACATTTCACATGAAATTGTGGATAAACATAGTAACATTTGTAGAAACAGTGAGGAAGCTCTTTAAATGAGCTACTGCTAAATGCATATTGACATGCTGTGATGGAAGTAGTTTAAGAGTGAACATAGCACATCCCCTTCCTGGTCAGAGTGCTATCAGACTCCAGGGGTCCTTGTCCTAGTAAGCATGATGGAATGAATGCAACCAAGACCAAAAGTCTGGATAGGAAGGTTTATTACATATAACTAGTAATGGAGTACCCTGGGGATAATTACCAAAGCACTGTCTCTCTGAACAGAGTTAAGGGGGTATCCCATATTGACCAAGTTCCAGCCAACTCACCACCCATGTCCTCATTTAGATCCCCTTATGCAAATGAAGGAGGCAAACATGTTCAGTTTGGATTGGATGACTATGGAACATGGGTCATTGGTCAGTTCTTGAAGTCCAATTTGCATTTGGGCCCAGAAACTCATCTGTGGTCAGGAGTTTCATTGCTGCTTTTTGGAGCATGCCATTCCCTGGACCCAGCCCTACTGAGAAGCTTAGGCATAAACATTTGTGCACTATAGATAGTGCTGGTTGCTTCGGCCTCAGCACAAGTCCTTCCATTCCCCTTCTCTGTGTTGATCACAAGAGCTCTGAATTAATAGAGAGCTGCAAGGGGGTTGACAGAGAACAAAAATCAGCTTTATTACTGACAAAGCAAATACTTAGGATTGAGGCAACAATGGGTTTTCTAAAACTGTTTCCCAAAATTAGTCTGGCTTTTCTACCCAGCCATTGAAAGTGCTGGGGGAAAAAAAATGACAAAAACATGTTTTTCTCCTTGAGGTAGGTCCTTTTCCTCCTCAGCAGAGCTGCTCTCTGCAAGGAGGTATGGCTGCATAAGGGGACAGAAGAGTAAGTTATGGCTTTGTCTCAAACTCTCTACTCCCCGATTAGATTAGATGACTTTTGGGGCCTTCTAGGGGGAGGAGTGAGCAGGGAGACAGGAGTGTTTAGGGAAAATCTGTCTTCATGGAGACCTTCCCAACCTCATCAGCCTTTCCCTTGTTGGAGTTTTTTAATTTTTTGGTGAGGAAGAGCCTGTATGTTTTATGGTTTGTCCTTTGGAAACATTCCACTCTGCTGAATGAAATTTTGTATTTGCAAACTTTTACACACGCAAAAAAATGTAAATAACCCTGACCCTGATGTTCGGAAGAACTTTGTCAAAAGGAGGCCCTCATTTAATTGCATAAGGATGTGATGCTGAAGCATTCCTGGAAAGTTTCCTTTAGGTACCAATCTGTGCAGAATGCCCTAGCTGTGTGAACTTGGCCAAGTCGTGTCACCTCTGGGCCTTGTTTCCCTCAGAGGTTAAGTTTGGGTGCCCTGGATGCCTGCCTGGTCCCTCCCAGTCCTCACAGTCTCTCATACCCAGTTCTCCTGTTTCCAAGAACAATAATTACTGCAAAAAATATCATCTTGCCCTAGATTGTGATCTTCATGACTTCATCTGTGTGAGCAGACAAACATCAAAAAACAGCTGAAGCATAACACAGGATCTACGGCCATGTCAACAGGCTCTTCCTTAAAACCTCCAAGCTGAGATAAACTTTCAAACAAACAGCGCTTGTGTGTCAGGAGGGAGGCGGGAGGAGGTGGTACAGTATGAAGCAGAGCCTTTATTCACAGTCTAAGCTCCCGTTTCCGGGGACAGTGATAACTTTGTCTTTGGCAAGCCTGCCTGAGTGTTCGCCTGCCTGAGTGTTCGCCTGTGCAGTAGCTCGAGGACGGGAAGAAGAACAGGATGTGTATGATCCGCTTCCTCCCTGAGCCCTTCAACCTCTCTCTTCAACCCAAGTCTACAAACTCTGTGGCTTCTGGCTGGATTCCTGCTCAGGGGGGAACCAGTCCAACTTGCACACATGTGCACATGTGCACACACACACACGGACACATATGCACGTAAAAGAGCGATCACACGCCTTTCTACCACAGATGAGTGAGATGCTCACACAGCCTCCACTCCTCTTGGTCACGTCCTTGACTCATCTGGGAGGATGGACTTAACTGCCCCTCTCTTGAGGCTACCACAGGTCCATGCACATACCTCCATTCCACATCTTTTTGCCTAGTAAGGCACTTACTTGGTTTTCATATATGTTTATCCCTTCTAGACTGTGAGCCCTTTGAATGCAAGGACTGTGTCTGACCTACTTTTGATTACCTTAGTCCCAAGCCCTGGCATATAAAGAACCATCAATAAATAATTTTTGAATGAATTTGTAGTTCAAGAATATCGAAAACACCTTTTGGGGTCTCTGTCCATCTCGTACGCATCTCATAACTGAGAGCAACCATCGTTTGCTAATAGAGGTGGACCCCTGGCAGCCATGTTTACACTACCTGAGACTGTTCCCCACGGCAAGAACAGGGATGTGCGGTGGCTCTCTTCCACCATGTGCCCAGAGAAACCATGTAAGCTCTGCAGAGACACAGAATCAAAGATGTTATTAACAAAATAATGCATGCTTGTGATAACAATTCAGACAATGCCTACTCGTGTGACATAGAAACTAATGCTCAAGAATGGCCAAGAATATTTTGTAAAAGTAAAATAGTAAGGGCTGGGGGCTTGTCCTAATAGATAAAAGCAGTATGGTAGTGAAGTATAAATATAACGGTAGAACAAATAGAATCCAGTTTACTCTATGATAAATGTGCCATTTCAGTGGGGAAAGGACAGACCTTTTCTTTTCTTTCTTTCTTTCTTTTCTTTTTTTTTTTGTTGCAGAGAGAATTGATTCCACATTTGGTTCAAAATAGTTACCCTACCTTAAATTTAAAAACTAAAAAAATAAATAAAAACTAAAATAAACTAACTAAATAAAATAAAACTAAGTAAACTAATAAATAAAAGTATAAAAATAAATTTAAAAACTAAATATAAACATAAAAATAAAATTATAATCATTACTAAAAAGTAATATTAAAGACTGTTTTCATACTTTGAAGTGGAAGAGGCCTTCCTAAGCACCACAGGAATCCCAGAAGCTATAAAGGAAAAACAAAATTAGCAGCTTCAGCTATATTAAAAAAAAAGTAATAGTTTTAAAAATTTTGAGTGGAAAGAGACCACCTAAATAACTGATTGATTATAAGAAGGTATTTGCAACTCATAGAACACACAAAAGGATAATTAGCCATAATGCAAGAGGATTCTGCAAATTAAGAATTAGAAGACAAACAGTCTAAAGAACGATGGATGAGCGCATAGTTTCAAGGTCCTTTTTGGGGGGTAAAATACTGATTTTTATTTAAACCAATAAGCAAAAGTATAATTTTTTCTGTGCCCTACATATGTAAAGTCTGTGAAGTTCTGTGGAAATCAGTCCTTATATACAAGCTGCTCAATTTTGACATTGAATTCATCTAACACTCTTTAACAACAGAGGAATTAAGAATGTGTTGAATTCCTATTCAAATTACTTTGACGACTATTTGTCAATTAACACCACCTATCTTGATGGACTTTTGTGAGGATTAACTGTCATGACACCAGGAACAGGGGTGGGCAAACATGGGACCTAACTATTCTTCTTCCGCTTTTCTCTTCTCTTTCACTAGACTACTTCAAAGCAGAAGTTGTTTTAAAGAAGGAAAAGAGGGAGTGGAGGAGAATGGGAGGAATGGAGGGCGTGAGAGAGGGAAGGAGGGATGGGAGAAAGGAAGGAGGGATGGGAGCCCAGAATGGTCCATATCAAATTTGTCTATTTCTGGTGCAATTTCTGCTCTAGCCACATGATGGCGACATGAGCATTGCAGCACTGCCACGCTCTGAAGTCTGGCACTTTAAATCCCCGGAATTAAAGCCAGGGGCGCCTGGGTGTGTTTGTGTTTGAGTCAAAACTATGCCCAGCCTCAGCACTCTCAGCTGAGCTGTAAGGCAGGTCGACATGAAAATCTACAACGGTTTCATGGTCTTCCTAGAAAAATCCCAACAGGAGTTTAACAATAAAAAGTACTTTGTAGTCATTTTCAAACGGGGGAGAATTTTCCTAAGTACGCAGCATCTGCTCCGCAGGGTTTGCAATCTGTGCACAGGTATTGCAGTTAATGAGCCACCGGCTTGATGCTCCCAGGGCTGGGCTGAAGCAGTCAGCTGGTGGAATGACGGGAACTGTGAGCAGCAGCTCTGCACCAACATGCCCCGAGATGGAAAATGTGATTTGTGACACAGCAGCTTGGGAATAATAATAAAAAGATAATTGCTCCAGGAGGATTGCTCTTTCAATTGCAAAGCTGCTTCCCCTCATAGAGAGGAACTGTAGTTCTTAGCTTTCATTTCTCTAGGACAACCAGAGGCACGCCCAGCAAATGCCCTCCTGCCCTCAGTGAAACTTAGATAATTTCTTTGAACCCCAGAGAAACGCTGTCCCTGAACCCAGGAAGAACCTGCCTCAACTCCAGGCTCCCTGTGTCAGCCTGTCTGTTCAAGCAGAACACCCAAATCATGGATGTGGTATGAAACCTGTTCCTCTCATCCTCTGCCACCCGGGACATGCTATTATATTGTTGGTTTTTTTGTGTTGTTGTTGTTGTTTGGTTTTGCCTCTGAAAACATTTTTTATTCCTTGCATATGCACTTCTCTTTATAGTTTACACCCATTTCTCACTCAGTCTACATCACAGCCCACAAAATAGGCAGAGTGTATTGACGTGACCTTACAGACTGAGACACCAAGAATCTGAAAGGTGAAATGACGTGTCCAGAGTGGCTGTTTCCCAGCTCAGCGGTGGAGGGCAGAGGACTCCGAGGTGGGTCACCCAGGTTTGAGTCCTGGTTGAGCTAAGTTACATAATGTCTCTGAGTAAAATGACAAGGAAGATGCTAGTCTCTTGGGTTTGGGGAAGGACTGAAAGAGATAACGTATGTACAGTACTTCTCTGCCGTGGCAGGGAGCAGCAGACAAGTTGTGCAGTGAGCACCTCCTTACACAATTGCCCATCCTGCCAGCCCCATATTCTGTGCAAACATTTCCCTGCTGATCTCCACAGCATCTGTGCAGAGCGGTCTTCCTGCCATGGGGCTTTTCTGGCTGACTTGTAGAACTTTGCACACTTTTTAAGGATGAACTGAGAGGTTAATGCTGGAAGAGCCACCCTTGCCAAAGGAGTCAGGAACTGTGGGATAAATGCCTTGTCTTTTATTCCCCTGGGCTGATAGTTCTGAGACCTTTCTTCAAATGGGGAAGAGACTGAGCCACAGTCATTCCCAGGAGTGGACAAATTGATAGCACATTTTTGCATTCATATTACTTTCTTCCTTTTTCACTCAGTGTTGCTCCTCTTTTGTTCTTTGGTATCATCTCCCAAATAAACTATCTGGGTACAAGCTCTGACTCAAGCTCTTCATTTGGGGACCCAGGCTAGGACAAGATCGGAGAGAACCCATGCCTTCTGACTCCAAAGTCAGAAGTCCTTCAATTTACACACCCATATACACACACATACTCTCTCTCTCTCTTTTTCTCTCTCTCTCTCTCTCTCACACACACACTTTGCTCCCATGTCCACAGTAGCCAGGTGGAGCAAAGGATAAGTTTGGCCAGCGCTAAAGTTTTTCTAGAGCACCTCATGGGTTACTGGGTCCCCCCCCAAAGGGCAGGGAGTGTGTTTGTCAGGTCCGTTAAGGACGGGGATTCTTGTGCATTTATGGGCATTAGTGTTCAACTCCAGAGTCTCCTACAGCAGTAACTTCTCTAGTTCCAGGGCTGGCATTGGGCAGGGCCAGAAATTGTCTTGATGATGTGATTTAAGGGCCTCATTAGGCTCTGCCATGCAAATACATTATGTGGGTGGGGTGACACCTAACCTTAGGCTATTTGTCACACGGAGGTAAGCTGGAGCTTGTAGCAGGGGAACAGACCTAGGTGAGTACCCTACACTCCCCCTACCTGAAGCTACCATTTATTGATGACCAATTATGAGTCAGCACCGTGCTGACACTTCTACACACATCAGCGGTTTCTTAAACAGGCCTCACAATAGAATCACCTGGAGTGCTGTTTAAATGCCAGTGCTAGTCCCTACTCCCCCCCCCCACCATCCATTCTGTTTTAATTGGTCTGAGGGTGGGGCTTGTGCATCCAGAAATTTCCTCAGGTTTTCACGTGCAGTCAGGTTTGAGAACCATTGATAGACATTGTTTTTTTTCATTCTCACCTGACTGACCTTCCTGGGAAGACATCCATACCCCCCTACTTTGCAGAAGGGGAAGCAGTGAATGTCTTTGAGCAATTGAGACACAGCCAGTTAACAATGGCACAAAGATTCAAATGCAGGTCCTTCTGCCTCCAAAATTTCAGGCTC
Organism: Galeopterus variegatus; assembly: GCF_000696425.1. NCBI lineage: Eukaryota > Metazoa > Chordata > Mammalia > Dermoptera > Cynocephalidae > Galeopterus > Galeopterus variegatus. The sequence continues at coordinate 179,771 of NW_007728550.1, read as the reverse complement.
CAACCAAGACAATACTTGCTAAACTTCCTTCTCAAAATCCCAAGACAGAGGAGGGTGTGTCCTTTCAAGAGAGGATATTGGGATGCCAAAAAGCAGACTGGGAATTTATTTGAAATTCCATACTTCATTTAAAAAACTCCTTGTTTTTGTAAAAAGAACATTTTAATTTTATTTACTATAAAATCGATACCCCAGGAAGGCAGGCTGGGGTTATTCAAACTACCCCGTGGTTGCAGGATATCACATACTCCAGAGAGAGCAGCTCAGCTCTGGTCCATATGCCAAGGGACAGGAGAGATGGGGGCATACTATGAGGGGATGTGAGATAGGAGGTGTTTAGTCTCCGTGAGTTTGAGTTTCAGGCCACTCCCCTGGATCTCAAAGCACACCCCAGGACTCAAGCCCCTGCTGCAGGAGGCCCACTTATGTAATCTCACTGGCAAAGCATGATCCATAAAAAGAAATTTACCCCTTACATGACCTTCCTCTGGAGGCACTGTAGAGCACCACATATATGCAAATATACTTGGTGCATATCGTGGAATTTGACCAATCAGCTTGCTCTAAAAGAGACCAACTGAGCATGTGCACAAGTAGATTGCATAACTGGGAGCCACCCCCTTAGCTGAATATTCATTAGGTAACATGAATATGTATAGATGGCCAAATTATAAAAGCTGAATCCTGGCGGAAGGCGGGGCTATTGCTCACTCTCCTAGAGCCAGCCCACACTTCACCTGACGTGTGTATTTCTTTCTTTTTGTATCAAACTTGCCTTTGGCAGGCTGCTGTTCACTCTAGAACCAGCCTGCACTTTGTGAATGTGTATTTCTTACTTTTGTATTAAACTTGGTGCGATCCCTGCTCAGTCTCTGGAGCTAGGTCACACTTTCTTTGTGAAGTCTGTACTTTTATTTATTACATTAAACCTGTTCTCACTTTCTACTGTGTCTCTGCTCTAGAATTCTTTCCTGTGCAGGAGTCAAGAAACTGGTAAGAGGACAAGGTGGGTTGAGGCCAGACTCCCCAGACCCTCTCCTCTGGTATTGGATGGACACGAAGGGAAGAGATGGAAAAATGTAGGGAGAGGGGTGATGACAGTCTGAGGTTCCCTCAAGGACAATTCAGTTAATATTTCCCATCATCTTTGAAAAAAAAAATCTTAACTTAGGAGGATACAAACATTAAAGATTGGTGAAAGAGCAGGATCTCATATCGTAAATGTCACTCATTATCTATTTCAGGGGTCAAAAAATATTTCCTATTAGGGGTCAGATAGTAAATACTTTAGGCTTGTGGCCCTTATGGTCTTTGGCACAACTACTCAACTTTTGTTGTGGCACAAAAGTAGCCACAGACACCTCATAGATGAATGGGTGTGGGCTTGATCCAGTAGAACTTCATTTACAGAAACAGGCAGGCAGGCGGGGTTTGGCCTGTGGGCAGTAGTTTTCCAAACCCCGCTCTATTTTGCTTACTTAAAATCATGAGTTAGGCAATTGGCATAACTCCTATTATCCTCACTTGATTCATTTATAATATCTCAAAGTAAGCACTGGACTGCGTACTCATAACAGTTTTCGTTTTCTCAGAACGCATTCTCGTGCTTGCATACGCATACACAACGTGCACACGTGTTACTAATCCTCCCCACGTGGATTTGGTTTCCAAGTAAGACACTGAAGCTCAGAATAGTTCAGTGTAATGCTACAAGGTCAGAATTTGCACCCAGGCCTTTTGGTAACTAAAATCCAGATTCTTTTCCAGGCTGTAATAATGTTTCTAAGTAATTGTTTGAGACAACTTCTAGCTTGAAGATTATGAGGATATGATTTTATTTACCTTCTCTAGGTGGCTCTTTTCCCAACAAGCAGATAGCACTAAAATATGCCAGGCAAGCCACTTAAAAAAAAAAATTAATAATGTACCGAACATTGCAATCTACTTAGCTGGCACATTGACTTGGCATCTGGTAAGCAAATGTGGGCCCGCCTCGTGCATCAAGGAAATATTTGGCAATTCATCTGAAGCATCTTCTTATTTCTGAACTTCCAGCTGTCTCTATTATCATGGTGTCGTGTAAGCCCTTGGAGAATACAGTCCCAATGACACTGGCCTGCTAAATGTAATAAATGTACTCGCACTGTATCATTGGCTTTAAATGGCCTCTGCGGAAATAGCCAGGAAGCCAAAAATTACTGTGGACCAGATGCCCATTCACCATGTCACTCATTTCCCCTCTACTTACATTTCAGCCCAACACGTATTTATGTGTCCAACATTCTAGGCACCCAAATGAAGAATAAAAATGTGCTCTCTGTAGTGCCTTCTAGAAGCTGTGGTGTCAGGCCTATGATAGATGCTTAAATATATTACATGAATTATGCCATTAGTTCCTCCAACAGTGTTATAAGATATTATTATCCTCATTTTCCATGTATAGAAGATGTGTGCTAGGGTGGTGTCTCTTGCCTTTGGAGAGCTAGGTTATTGTGGCTCAAGTCTCCACTCTCATGGGTAGGGACGATTTTCAGCTTTCCCTTGAGATTGCTGTGAGGTCATTTGTGGGTGCAGCCTTCAGGCTTCCTCTGTGGTACACTTAGCAATGCTTTTAAATGGGTGAATAAAAAAGGGACAAGCTTGGAGTCAGATAGGTTTACATACCAGTGGCTCTTAACTCTTTGGGGTCATAGATTCTTTTGAATTTCTGATTAAGGTTTAGCAGCTTTTCCCTTTAAAAAAAATGTATAATTACCCACAGTTTGTATAACATTTCAGAGGGTTCATGGACAAACACAAATGTCTGCTAAATATAGGTAACTGTGCTAGACACTGCGCTATTGATAGCATACTTAGGGCAGATGCTTCTGGAACTCCCCACCCCCACTCTCCCCATATCCTCTCGCCCTTACCATAATTCACACCAGCCCAACTTTCAGCAGCAGCTTCTGCAATTCTCTGCCTAAGGGCTTTCTCTGAGCACTGGATTTGCCGCCCTAGTGACAGCCCAAAGTGGCAGGGAATTAATGCCCTCTGGGAATAGCCCTCAGTCAATGACTGAGAGTAGTATAATTACCCCAGTTTCCTTTGCCTTTGGTGAGATCAATCCCAGGCACACATTTTTCCCTGCCTCCCAGTTTGCTCAGTGGAAGTAAGCTCCATCACCCACGCTGCTGGCTGGCTCAGGAGCACCCCTTTTACTAGCTACCTCCTTTCTCTCCCACTCCTCTACCAGTGTACCCTTCATTGCCAAATAAATTAGGTGCACTGGAATCCTTGTTTCCGAGACTGCTTCTGGGGAATCTACACTAAGACAGCTCACAGTAATTACATGTAGAATGTTTTAGTCCTTATGCTGTATAATATGGGAATTAATGGGTATTAATTTTACAGGTGGGGAAATATGACACAAAGACAGGCTTAGTACCAAGATCAGAGGTCTGTAGCAAGGTGGATGCTAAGGTTAGCCTAGATCAAACTCTCTTGACTCAAAGACTTGTCGTCTTTTTCTCTTATTTAGACATTAAAACTTCTATGTACGATGCACTGAGGGGGCATTCGGGATACAAAAGACAGTCAGTCAGATGAAGTCTTTCTTTTATGGAGTTTACATTCTAAGGAAAGGAGAGAGACAATTAGCACATATGACAATGAAAAAATTACAAATTGTGATGAGGATTATCAAATAATATCGACAAATTGAAGTGTATATGTGTTTGTAGGGGAGGGTCAGCGGGGTAGTGAAGGCCAAGCTTAGAAGGGGCTTGAGAGAAGTCCTTATGCTCCTGGGTTCTCCACCTCAGCTCACTGTACCTCCACTCAACAGACATTTACTGAATGCCTACTATGTACCAGCAAAAAAACGTGGATAGTCTATACTCTTAGAAAGTTTGTAATCAAGGCAGAAGACATAGGGAATAAAAATAAATAAACAAATGAGGGAAAATACCAGATAGTAATAACTCCTTTGAAAAGAATAATAATAGGTAATGAGAGAGCATATTTTGCCTTTTTTGATTGGGGTTCCCCAAGAAAATTAAGTCTAACTCCTCTATAGCATACATAGAATATAAGATAATTATTTAATTTTATGCATCTAGAATGGTACTAGTTATGGTCAGTCCTTGAAAGAATAGAAAAACAAACAAACAAACAAGTTACTCAAACCATTTGTTGTGTTCTGTAATTCAGAAGAGGATCTCCAGTTGAGACAGGCTCTTTAAGGAGGCATCATTTAAGCAGCGCCGTGGATGTCGAGAAGCTGGCCATTGAGAATCAGAGCATGCAAGGCAGGAAGAAGGGCTGCTGCAAATCCCTGAGGCTGGAATGTGGCCCGGGTACACAAGGGACAGAAAGAAGGCCAGTGAGGCTAGGCAGAGTAGTTGAAAAGGGTGGGGAAAGAAAATGGTACCAGGGAAGTGGGAGAGGGCCAAACCATGGAGAACCTTCTACATCAAAATTAGGAGCATGTATTTTATTAAAAGTGTGGGTATTAGTTCATAGAAAGCTGATAATAAAAAGGATGAAGACCAGTTAAGATGCTATCGCAGTATCTAGTTGAGAGGTGGTGTTGACTTTATCCAATGTGGTAGTGAAGTCAAAAGGACTTGCTGATGAATCAGATATGAGGGAAAAAAAAAGAAAGAGAAATCAAAGATAATGTTTGGCTTTATGAGCGGTGGATGAACGGTAGAGCCATTTACTAGGATAGGGAAGACTAAGAAGGAACAGATTTGCAAAAATAAACTCAAGAATTCTGTTCAGGTTATGTTACAGCAGCAGCACCCATTTGAATCTAAGCAGCAATGTCAACTTGACCACTGAATATGTGAGTCCAGAGTCTGTAGGGAAAGATATAAGAATCTTTGCCATGTAAAGTGTGTGGTCATCTAGAAACACATCTGAGGTCCTGTAATATTTATTGCCTGGTTTTGCATCTTAACACTTTCAAGATGACCCTGTTTTTGACGATAAATTAAATCATCATCCTCTGTGGATAAAAGATAGATGAGAAGGAGAGGGAAACCAAAAGACCCTGGGGCATCTCAACATGTATAAGTTGAAGAAAAAAGGAGGAACCAGCCCAAGAGACTGAGAAAGAAAAGCCAGAAAGGTAGGAGGAAAAGTTGAAAGTGTGGTATCAGGAAGACAAAAAGAAACAAGTTGTGTGAAGGTGAGATGGTCAATTATGTTAAATGCTGCTGGAAGGTCAGGCAAGCAAAGAGCATCCTTGGGACCCTAACTTGTCACCTGTTGGCAGTCACGGTTACAGTGGATGAGATAGTGGCTCTCTCCAAGATGCAGACCATTTGCTTCTGCAGAAATCTAGTCTATAGCATCACAAATAAATCAAGGACTGTGGGCAGCATACTTGGAAAGATAGCTGAGTAGTTCCTCTTAGCATGCTCAGAACAACCCAGACAAATTGAAATTTCTTGAGATGAAAGAACAATGTCTTGCCTATAACATTGACTAATATCAAGCTCAGAAAAACATGGAAATTTATTTCAGAAAATAACGAGCCCCCAAGGCCTCTGGCTGGCTAATGACTGCTCTACGACTATTGTTACTACGCCCTTACCCCTGCCACTGCTGTTTCTGTCAGGTCATCTCGTCCAACTCCCAGGCCAGTGCTGTTTCCAGCAGATCATGCTGTCTCAGCAAAGCTTCCTGGCTAGTTATATAAAAAGCAATGTGGGAAAGAGTTAATTGGCAAACAGAGTGACTACATTTGCAACCCAAGAATGCCTGCTGTGACTTGTTATCTGCAGAGCTAAGCAGCTTGCTGTACAAGTGATATTTGAAGCTCATTGCTGTTAATGCCAACGGGGCCACTTAACACCTCCCTGTAAATGGTCTCAAGATTAATATCTCGCCATTTATTTTATGTTATTTTTCCCCTTTAGAAGGGAAGCCTTTCCTCATCATTTGCCTTCAGGAGCCAGAGCTGGTCAAACTTGCAGAAACTTGGGGTGAGATGCTAACCTGACAGTTCCTTCCAAACTTTTCCCTGTGCAGCATGAGTCAAGGAGCTGGAGAATTACTCAGCAGAATGCAAAGAGCATGGGCTTTGAAATCAAAGACCTGCATTCAAATCCTTAGTAATTAAAGGAAACAGCTATTTAATTCATCTCAGACATTTCTTTCACTTATTAAAATAAAAAGACATAATGAAACCTAAATCACTGGCATTTTTTAAACAACTCCCTTCAATCTGGCTTCTGCCCTCTCCACTTACTGAAACGAGCCCTGAAGTGCTGTCCTTGCAACTGCACATTCATCATAACTGACCACCCTCCACTCTGAAACATACACTGCTCTTAGTTTCTGTGACCTCGTGCGTTCCAGGCTTTCTTTCTACCACTCCGGTTACACTTGCTCAGTCTTCTCTGCTGGCTTCTCTGCTATCTGATCTCAGAACTTGAAAAGAGGCCTTCTTTCTTCTTCTCCTTACACTCTCAGTCTACGTAATAGCCATTATCATCTCATTAAACACCAGGCATGTGCTGACAACTCTCTGGTTTATCTCTACAGCCTTAGATGTGTCTTTTGAGATATGGTCCAGTTCACTTCACATCTTCACTTGGATGTCCTTTAGACATCTTACACCAACATGCCTATGAGTCTTGAGGTTCTCCTTAAAAAATCCATTCTACCCCAAGTCTACCACATCTCAGTAAATGGCACCATAACCAGCCCCAAGACTCCAATCAGAAGCCTAAGATTCATGGTTAATTACTCTCTCTCCTCCACTCTCCATATAAAATACATCTGCACCTCATGGGGATTCTATATCCAAGGATATCTTCACCCCCACTATCACCTCCTGGGTGGCATATTGTCCATTTTCCTTTCAGACCCATTCTCCAGCCTTCTCCACCCTGTGCTACTTCTCAGCAGACTGATCTGTATAAACTACATTAATAAACTCCCTAGCCTTTGAGCTCCTGGTTGGGTTAGCTAATGGAGAGTACTAGCAGGGAATTAGAGGGAGGGAAAAAGAGAGATTGAAGATTGTGTTCCATGAGCTCCCTCCTTTCAGGATTGTCATAGACTTGAAGGGGTCCCCAATAGAAAGTCTCATTCCCTCCATGGAGGCAGCCCTCTCTCTCCTTGTTCTAGCTGCCCCTCCCTCTATTCGTGCCTTTGCACCTAATGTAGTAAGGATGTTCCTTGTCCCCAGGGAACTGCACAGCCCTCTGTGGCTTCCTTATACCTTGCCTTGAATGTTTCTTGTATTAAACTCTCCCAAACTATCCTTGTTTGAAAATGCTACCTATTACTGGCGGGAACATGAATGACTGTTTCCAGTTCAAGAATTCTTTATTCCTTGTTTGAATTATTAAAAAACAAAACAATAAAACCACAAACAAACAACAACAACAACAAGAAAAAGAGGGAGAAAACAAAAACCATTCTCTTAATTGGCCTTGCACACTTATTGAAACCAGCCCAGTACAGTTTCTCTGCGGTAGCACTGCACCACCATGGTAAGGAATATACAGTTCCAGTCCTCTGCTAGGTAGCATTCCAAAGCTTCCTTTTGCATTTGTAATAATCTTCTCACTATAAGACTAAGTCCCCTCATGATCTGTGCCCTGCTTATTGTTCCAAGCACATTTTGCAGTCTTCTATGGCTTGTTCCTTGCACTTCAGTCGTGCAGATATTACTAAATGTTCTAAGACACTCCAAGCTCTATCTTGCCTTGTGGATTCTGTACATTTTCTTGTTTCCACCCAGAGTGTTTTCTTTGTGGAGCCCATGCACAGTCGCCTCCTTCTTGTTGAGGTCTTAGCTTAGCTGTCACCTCCTCAAAAACACATTTTCTGTCAACCATCCTGAAGTCGTTCCTTCCCTGTTATTCTCTGTCATGGTTTTCTGCTATTTTCTTTCCTAGTAGTGATTTCACTATAATTATTTATTGTTTTATTATTTAATATACATATCCCTTCAGTAGACTGTAGGCTTAAGGCCGTGGTTATTGTGGTGGTGGTTGTTTTTAACTCTATCCCATTATGCATGTTACCTGATATACAGTAGGAACTCAATAAATATTTATAGAATTGAGCAATTAGGCAGGTGGAAATGCCGGCTATGTGCTGTATTTATTGAGCATGTACTATTTACCAAGTATCTTCTGATACCTGATATTTGTTAATAATATTAATAAGATCATCAAATTTATTCTCTCTTCAGTTTCTTCTGGTTATCACAAGTTGATTTTTGAGACACAGTCTATGAAAATACCTAGGGTGAGTAAATTAATTGATTTTCGTAGTTGTCAGGGGGTAGGGATACTTATTCTCTAAATTCACTGTTTTCTAAATATTGATATAGTTTTGATGCATAAGAATAAAGAGAAAGAAGTAGAAGCTCGAAAAATGTATGTTTGCATTGCCATTAGCAGATGTTATGGCAAAGACCTGCTGAGACCAGGGCTAACCTATCCTAATAAATACACATTGTTATATGTTTTATAGATTTAGTTTTCATATTTAGGTGGGTTCCAACATAAAGAACTAGAGAAAGGCTTTTGGATGGACTTGATGTGATCTGAGACTTCTTTACTCGGTAGTATTCACCCAAATTACAGGCATAGCACTGGGAGAAAAAAAAAACCTGCTTGTAAGATGCTATGATTCCCAGCATATTTGAACAAAGAAAGATAATAAATGCAAATAGGTACAATGGCTAAATAGCATTACAAAATTATTTGACCCATTAGGGTGATGAGAAAAATCATAAATGCCTGCTAAAGGACTTCGATCAAAACTAGTGCTGTTTCCACATAATTACAAATTTCACATGTAGGAGAAAATTTCAGGTGGTTGTCTTATACGGACACATGGCATATGGGGGGACAGATGTGGCACCAGTAGCACTGTTCTGTAAATGAGGAAGTTGAGGTTTATGGAGAATGTCTTGTCCAGATCAGAACAACCCTCCCGAGGTGGAGATGAGAGCATGTGTATCTGAGTACTTGCCTTCTGGTACCATGATGGTCTGGAGCACAAGATGCCAAAGTCCTCTCCAGGCCCATATTTTAATTCTCTTAAATTCATTCAGCATCTACTTTGCACCATGTGTGACTTTAACAAGGTGAACAGCTCAAAGCAGCAATTCCTTCATATTCCTATTTTTAGTTAAGACCCATCTGCAACTTTATATAGAATCGGTAATGAAGGGAGACTTAGAAGGAAAATGCCAACTTCCCTGTGGTCACACGACCTAAAGTGATAAAATATGGGCTCAAATTGTACAAATGGTGGGTGTTCTGACTTCAAGTTTTATCACCTTTTCATTCTGTGGTGTAAAACCAGTGGAAACAGCATAGGGTCTCTTTTATCTTTTCTTTCTTTTTTTTTGTTTTGAAGCAACAATTTTAACACCTGAAACAAAAGCGTGGTATTATTATTTCTCCCCAGAGGACAAAGAGCTGTGCTTCCTCCGATGATTGCTGGGGGCAGCCATCTGTCATCACCTGCTTCAGTGTGGAGCCACCTACAGCATCACGAATAGAGAATTTAGCCCAAAGGGACTTGCTCAATAAAGGCACCAAGAAGAGGGAAGTGGAAGGGAATGGGGCTTTTCCTCACTGTCTTTGTAATTACTTTTTATAGGCGATGTTATAGCAATGTATAATTACAGGCATATAATAATAGCTCCTGTTCTCGGGCCCAGAATTCAGGCTGTGAGGTTTTGCATAAATAGATTCTATCCGTCAGTGCTGTGTGGTGTGGAGGAGTTAGAACAGAAGGACACAGACTTGGGGCCAAAGCACAGCTTCATCATCTGCTAGTGTGTGGCCTTGCACGAAATATATAACGTCCTTGACCCTTGCTGCTTCATATCTCAGACGACAATAACATTTTCCACGATAAGCTTTTGGAAGTTTAATTGATAAATGTGTAGAAAGTACATAATCATGATATAGTACCTGAAATCAAATAGACACTCTAAACACATTGATTTCCTTCCCTTTCTCCATCTGATAATGAGTAGAACAGACTTGACCGTAACATCTGCCAATGGTAATGCAAATAATTATATTTTTACCTTGAATGGCAGGAGGTGTGTATGAAGAGGATTACTAAACGTTAGGATGCTGTCAGTCTGTCCAGGGAACCACGGGCTGGTGGGCAAATGCCCTCTGGCCTCAGTTACCCACAGTACACTGAATAAAACGAGGACTTTCTGTATGGTTGTCAGCCGAGTGGTGTCAGGCTAAGAGAGTGTATATGAATTGGCCAAAGTAGACCCAGGGTAGGACATGAGTCAGTTTATACCCCAGGCTTCCGTCTTAGCCCAAATCTTTTCAAATCCAACTCTACTGGCAGAGTTTGTTTTTTTTTTAGGGCCTGGTTGGCTAAAGACTTGAGATCCTTCTCCAAAACTATACCTTATTCCTCCTTCTTGTCCTTTCCAATTTCTAGAGTTCTGCTTTTTTTTTTTAGGAATCCCTCAGGCCACAATTTTTGCTCATGTATAATAATAACCCTCCTTCCCCTACTACTAAATATAATAATAGTTAGTATTAAAACAACAACAATTAATACTTAGTCATTCATATTAATTATTTCATTTCATCCATTCATCAACCTTATAAACATATAATAGCATTTCCACTTTACAGTAAAGAAACTAAAGCTTATAAAGGAAAAGTTAATTGACCAAAATCATTAGACTTAGTAAGTGGCAGGGCCAGCACTTCTATTCTAAAGCACATCCTAAAATTCATCTTCTTAAATACACTATTCTTTATTTTGATTGTGTGTATGTTAAATGTCTCATCTCTTTTCTATGCATTTAGAAGCAAATAATGTTTGCTTCTTTAATTTATTGATTTTGGTTCCTTAGTAATAGCAACATATTTACAGTTTCTATCAGAGTTGGCCAACGATGGAACAGCTGCTAACTTGTCATCTTCACTTGATACCTCAAAACATCTCAAACTTGGGGCTGGTCCGGTGGCGCACTGCTATAGTGCGCCACTTGGGAAACGCGGCGGCACTCCCGCCAAGGGTTTGGATCCCACATACAGACCGGTTCCCGCTCACTGGCTGAGCGAGGTGCGGGAGCAACACCAAGGGTTGCGATCCCGTAGCCGGTCCCGGTCTGGTACGGGGGCGACACTGAGGGTTGCGATCCGTTGCCAGACACGGAAAAAGACAAAAAGGAAAAAAAAAAAAAAAAACATCTCAAACTTAACATATTCAGGTTGCCTTGGCCTTCTCTACCAAACCTGTTTCTCCCCAAGTCTTGCATTCACCTCTCACAAAAAGGCCAGTATGTTAACTCAGTATGTTAAGTGAGAAATCTAGGATTACTTTTTTTTTTTTTTTTTTGATAGCAAAATCTTATGACAAAATTTATTGCTACAAATTTTTCAAGTATATTAAAGTTTACTTAATAAGTATAAATTTTTTTTTTTAATTTTTATTTTGTCAATATACAATGTATATGATTATTATGGCCCTTCACCGACACCTCCCGCCCTCCTCCCTCTCTCCCCTCCCCCCCAAGAATGTCCTTTCCGTTTGC